>NC_133374.1:24008534-24029712 GCF_049309525.1 Garra rufa
GGAGCCATCTTTATCGTTTGATTTCTGCGTAGACCTGCGTTCGCCTCTCTTGTTATTTACCTACTACACACAAATCGGTGGGCAGGGATAAACAGGCAGAGATGCAGAAGCAGGCGCTGATCTTCTGCGAAGGTGATGTTTAGCTGCACTATTACGTCAATGAGTGGCACATTCTACAATCTGTTGTTTTTGCAAATTTGAGTTCTTAACCAGGATGTTTTTATAGCACAATGACCTTGTATGACAAAAGATCAAAATAATTATTTCTCAGTTCATGACCCCTTTAAGACAGACAGATTGTGGAAAACCTACCGTGTCGGTGCACTGATAAGCAATGAATTTTCGCATCAAAGAGATGGCAGTTGCTCTCTCCTCTCCAATCTGCAAAGAAACAGAAGAATTAGGCCCTGCACATATATCAGCCTCATCACAGCACCCAAAAGCCACATGTTAGATCATGTCTAGTACTAACCTTACACTTAACGGTCCACAAATTAGGATCCCTGTAAGAGACAAATTTCTTAGTGGTCTTTTCAAAAATACTCAATTCAGCATGTTAAGTCAATAAACTGATTTTTTTTTTCATACTTGACCCCAGGAAGCAACTGTTGCTGAGTGATGTCATCAGAAAGATCCTCAGAGCCGCCATAGAAACTAAAGTGTGCAACAGAACAAAAACATTTAGCTACAAGCAAAGAGGTTAATGCAGAAAAAACAGTATTCCTTTTATTTCAACACATGCACGTTTCGTAAAAGTACCAGACAGTCTGTGTACGGGTGAACTCTGTTGACTTACTGCTCGCCCCCTGAGGACTTGGCATATTTTCTCATGTAATACTCGCCCAGAGCTTCCTCACGTGAATCCCTAAAGAGAACAAACAGGTATTTAAATTGACTTCCATACTTCAGATTTAGCCATGTGAAAGAAAGTGTGTGGATTGTTCCTCTCGCACCTCCAGAGATTCTGCAACCTCCTTGAACCGGAGTGATCCTCATCCAAAACAACATGGTCAATGTTGGACACTTAAAGATGAAAATAGAATAAAGAGTTATGACCAAAAAATTAGTTGTGGCTAGAAAAGAAAACAAAAAATTGTCAGTAGCTATGTTTACATGCATCGTAATAATCCTTTAATAATATGATTAATTACTAAGTGCTCAAGCTGAACGATCTGATTAATTTCAATCCAAATTAAGTTAAATGAAAAGAGTTGAAGCAGATCTTCTGATTCTTTGTAAACAATTATTTATTACAAATTTTTACATACACTGTGCAAGTAAAAATAACAAAACTTAAAATGATTGTTTACTATCGTTCAAATATTTAAGGTCAGTATGTTTTCGTTTAATTTTTGAAAAAAGTTAAGCTCACCAAAGATGCATTCATTTAATAAAAAATTCAGTAAAACAACATTATGAAACAACACAACTTATATTTTTCTTTTAAAATCTAATTTATTCCTGGTAATGCAAAGCTGAATTGGTAGCATGCATTCAGCATCTGAAACCAGATTGAACGCATTCAGATTGACTAAAAACAGTGCATGTAAACACAGCTACTGAACACATGGTTGACATGTGTGACCCTGGACCACAAAACCAGTCATAAGTCTTTTGAAAGATTGAAACATCATCTGAAAGCTGAATAAATATTTGGCTGAGATACAACTATTTGAAAATCTGGAATCTGAGGGTGCAATAAATCAAAATATTGAGAAAATCGTCTTTAAAGTTGTCCAAATGCAGTTCTTAGCAATGCATATTACCAATTAAAAATTACGTTTTTATATATTTATGGTAGGACATTTTTAAAAATATCTTGATGGAACATGATATCTACTTAATATCCAAATGATTTTTGGCATAAAAGAAAAATGTATCATTTTGACCCATACAATGTATTTTTGGCTATTGCGACAAACCTACCTTTAGGATGCTACTTATTAAAAATGGTTTTGTGGTCCAGGGTCACATGTGTTGAAAATAAATGAATATTTATGCACACCAGAAGATTTAACCACATACCTTCGGCTTCTTCTGCTCAGATCCAGAGATGAGAGAGGAAGGGAGGAACATGAGCCATAATACAAAGTCATGTGCACACAGCAATTTCAGGCAAGGGCATAGACAGGACCAGGTAAACAGAAATAAAAAGGGAAATTACCAATGAAAGGCAGGCTTACACATGTGGTATATTTGAAAGATGAAAACTACGTGAGAATGATGTCATGTCACTGTTAGCTGATGCAATACAACAAGCACACTTGAACACTATCGAAAATAAGGAATTGGGTTTTGTTTTTTTGTTCAAAGGAGCATTTTCAGGCAAATGACCATATTTGGTTCTCTTTCAGAACTCAGTCAGTCCCCTCTATACAGTCCCTTGTTTAACAAATGGTGCATTTGAAAATCATAGCCTTATTGACCTTATGGAACAAGTGTACTGTTAAAAATGTATTTGCCATCCATGCTCCTTGTTTGGAAATTTAAGCAAATGAAACATTAGCCAAACAACTTTGAACATCACAAACAAATGTTAGAGGGGTGCAGATCATGGGTATGGATTTTATCGAATGTGAAACAATGATCTGAGAATATCTCAGTTAAATTAGACAGAAAGAAAACAAATAGCAGAGAAATCTGGAATTGGTTTACCGTTAACTGAAGGAGGCATGCATAAGAAATAAAGAATCAATGAGCGCAAGAAATACATTCAAATAACTTGCATTATTTCACACAACATATTTAATATACAGTCTGTTGTTGGTATTTCGCTTAAAATGCCTCCATTTCATCAAATTATGGATATGATAAAGCATATGAACATACGTGTACATAATATCAAAAGAGCTCTTAACTCCACCTACCAGAGTTTATATCATGCATATACAGCAGACATCATTGCATAAGCATTACTATGAACATTTAATAGAAGTTATACAGATTTCTTTTAAGATGTAACTTAAAACATGCACAATTCATTTTAAATAATTATAACTTCTTACCTTTTTCTAAGATGTCTTCAGCACCATCCTCCCATGGATCTTCATCTTCATACTCATCATCAACATCTAGTCAAGCACAGAATAAAAAACAAATATTACTTTTCAAATTAAATTTTCCGGTATGCAAATAACACTGTAAGAAATTTATGTTGGTAAGGGATTTTCTAACCGGCTTCGTCCAAGATGAAGCCACCATGCCGAGGCTTTTTCCTGGGCCGGTCATCATCCTCTTCTTCCTCTTCGTCATACTCCTCCTCATCCTCCAAATCTTCTCCCTCCTCCTCCGCAGCCTTGTCACTGCCAGCAAGACTTCTCTGTTCCTCCTCATCCTTAAAAAAAATTATGTTGAGTTTGAGTTTTTTTATTAACTAGTTAAAACTATTAAATATTTCAGATAAACAGAAAAAAAAAATGGACTTTGATTGGTCAATTTTTTCATTAAAGACTCTAAGCCTCAGGGCAGTTATTGGACAAAACAATCTTAAAAATATACACTTTATGCCATGCCAAACTACTGCTGTCCTACAAAAAACAAAAAACAAAAACACATTAAAAAAGCATTCAAAAGTATTCAAACCTTAGATGTTTACAAAAAGCCTTTTATCATATATTAAAACCAGAATATTTAAAATATCAGTAAACATATATCACATTTAGTGGGTACTTGCAATTGTGAGGTTCCAGTCCCAAAAAATTTCAACTTATTAAAACAATTGTTGTTTTTGAAAAATCCTTTTTTTTAAGTGAAGCTAAATTTTATATTTATATTTTCTTTGCGAATTATGAAACTTTATGTAAAAAAATGTGTCCTGCATTTTCATGTCACTATAGAAACAGTGTTTGTTTTAGTCCATTAGCTGAGACTGAATTTAACTACACCCCTACATTTATGATCAGGAAAACATTTGTGTCACTTTCACTCATAGCTACATGCCGAGTAGAAAGGCTCTATCATTTCAAGGTAAATGTGTTCAAAATTATGACAAATGTGTGTTACTTTAAAGAATGTTAATACTGAACATCATTTTTCTATAATTAAAATGTTATTCCATAACATTTAGTTTTCATATGTGTACAACTGTTCAGAACTGTAGCACAACCATGTGCTGATTGGCATCTTTGAGAAAGGTTCAAAAGTCTCTAAAATTGTCACTACTGTAACAGTCACAACCGAAACATTTAGTTAAGTTTTAGTCTTTGGGTGTTATCCCATAAAATTGACCAAAACATGTCATCGTTGTTTCAGTAGTGACAAAAGAGAACACATAATCCTTTACCTGGGGGAAATAAACAAAATCGTATTACAGTTATGCAAATTTTTTGTATGTTTTAGTACGTGGGTTAAAATCCTGTACCGAAAATGTGCTGTCAGGACTGAAACATGGGATGTTTTGTCAAAGATAAAGCATACTGAATTATCAGCTAAGATGTTATGATAGTGTTCGGTTCAATGTATATTCAAACTAATAAATGCTTAAAGTAGTTCACTTTCAGAACAAAAATTTACAGACAATGTACTCACCCCCTTGTCATCCAAGATGTTTATGTCTTTGTTTCTTCAGTCATAAGGAAATTATGTTTTTTGAGGAAAAAAATTCAGGATTTCTCTCGATATAATGGACTTCTATGGTGCCCTGAGTTTGAACTTCCAAAATGTAGCTTCAAAGGGCTCTAAACGATCACAGCCGAGGAAAGAAGGGTCTTATCTAGCGAAACGATCGGTTATTTTCTAAAAAAAAAATTTAATAATACAATTTATATACTTTTTAACCTCAAATGCTCGTCTCGTCTTGCTCTCTGAGTGTGTACTCTGTTTAGAGATTAAAAAGTATATAAATGTTTTTAGAAAATAACAGATTGTTTCGCTAGATAAGACCCTTCTTCCTCAGTTAGAGCCCTTTGAAGCATTTAAACTGCATTTTGGAAGTTCAAACTCTGGGACACTATATAAGTCCATTACACGAAGAGAAATCCTGAAATGTTTTCCTCAAAAAACAATTTCTTTACGACTGAAGAAAAAAAGACATGAACATCTAGGATGACAAGGGGGTGAGTACATGTCTGTAAATTTTGGTTCTGAAAGTGAACTACTCCTTTAAGTCTAAAAATCAGTTAGATCAACTTTTTGCCTTTTACAAAGAAATTAGATTCAAAACATTCAAATCTCATAAATCACACTTAAAATATATTAAAAATTGTAATTATTGATTTACCTCTGAAAATAATCCGTGTATCATTCGTGGTCCGTGTACTTTTTCGTTCATTCATTATTCAATTTCGGAATGAAAGATGAAATTTAAAAAAGGGTGCAGCTTGGTTTTTTGTTTAAAAGAAAAAAAGCAGAAATGGCTGTATTTTGTTTTCCAAATGTATTGTTGTCATCAAATAATAATAATAGAAAATTGGACGCATTTCCGATCGTTTTTTAATTTGTAATATTTATTTGTACATTTATTGTATTTCATTTGACTGATCCTATCTTTACCCGGAAGTAAATTACACCGTCGAGCGGGTATCAATTATTATTGTCTAGTATCACTAAAAATACTACTAAGATCCATATTACTATCACACGAGCCAATGGCAATTAAATGCATGGATGCATAGTCAGATGATGAATGAAATACAACTGTTCACGAACAGAAGATTGTATTTGACTCATGCTGCATACGCAATGACAATTATGCCTACTGTAAATATAGATTTACAACTACGATTAGAGTTGTTTGCATAAAATGCACCGTGAACATTCACACGTTTGCCTAGCTGTGATAGGCTACAATTTATCTCCATTATACTATTTTCTCAATTCTGCGCATATATTTTCATTTACCTTACTTCAATTGCTCGATCAATATTATCATCACATATTTTACATTTGTAACTGTAGGTACCACAAACAATTTAATATAGCTAAGTTTGTGTATTTTTACAGATAGTAAAATACTGTGTGTGCTGCTTATAAACACCAGAGAGATAATGATTCATGAAAAAGATGGTCTTTCTTTACTCATCTCACTTGCACAAAATAAATGCAGTAATAGAAAGTACAGAAACGCACAAAATACACTGAAATACACTGGGAATTATACGCATTTAAAAATTGTTGAAATCATCCCCCCGGATCTTCTGCATCCACTCAGTCCGTACGCATGCAGCTTCAACGGGGAATGAGACGAAACGGTACAAAAATGCACACAACGATGAAGTGCTGAGTCTCCTCTCTTGAATCCTAAAAACAGTCAATGTGAAAAAATATCTCTGTGACGACAAAATCATGGATCAGATTCATTACATGTTGTTTAAAGGGCCAAAACGGGTCAGCCTCCGAGAAGAGGACATGACCTCCATGAAACTGTGTTTTATTGACAAGTGGTTAGGTTTAGGGGCAGGGGTTGGGTTACGTGCTCGTAAATGTGTCTGTTGTGACTGTTTGCATTGAAAAATCACACCCCAATACATATGCAATAATGGCAATATTATTACCCAATAGATCATTTAATCATGACGATAAAATTCACAGTGCCTTTCGCGTCAGCTTATTGACGCCAAGGGTTTCTTATTTAAAGTAGTGGAGGACCCTGCACGTCCAAAAATGACGCTGAAGGGGTACCCTGTGCGTCAAAATGCGACGCCAAAGGGTCCTGGCCAAACGTCAATATGTGACGACTTGGGAGTGAGACTGTGTTGCGCGAGCACACATTCAGCTCTGCAGGCCTGGTGCTATGCGTATTTAAATCTCCTCTGATGTGCATTTTCCTGCATTAGCCAAAATCATGACAGTCAGCCACATCCAGTCATATGTGAATTAATGTAAATATTCGCTAAAAACACACAATAAAGACAGCAATGATGCAGTCAGGACTGTGGCACCGGCTTGCTTTGAAATGTATTTGGTTATTGCACCTGATGCGTGTGCGCCCGCTGCGTCTCCCGCACCGAAGTCATTTTAAACAGTACATAATAACGAAAACAATACCTTACAAATAAAAAGGAGCCGATTTTTATGATCAGAACTTCCTTAAACCAGTGAACCTGTAAACCTTTCAGTCCAAGTAAACGAATGCGTTCAAATAGAATTTAATAATTGCGGGACCCGCGGGTTGAAAAAAAAAAATCCAACCCGCGCATCAGTATGGGCCAGTACTTCAGGTGAAAACTTCCGGTGATCTGACAGCGAGAGCGAGAGCGAGAGACAACAGCGACCGAGTTCCATTACCACAGAGATATTTTTTCACATTGACTGTTTTTAGGATTCAAGAGAGGAGACTCAGCACTTCATCGTTGTGTGCATTTTTGTACCGTTTCGTCGCATTCCCCGTTGACGCTGCATGCGTACAGGCTGAGTGGATGCAGAAGATCCGGGGGGATGACTTCAACCCCACCAAATTTTTAAATGCGTATAATTCTCAGTGTATTTCAGTGTATTTTGTGCGTTTCTGTACTTTCTATTACTGCATTTATTTTGTGCAAGTGAGATGAGTAAAGACCATCTTTTTCATGAATCATTATCTCTCTGGTGTTTATAAGCAGCACACACAGTATTTTACTATCTGTAAAAATACACAAACTTAGCTATATTAAATTGATTGTGGTACCTACAGTTACAAATGTAAAATATGTGATGATAATATTGATCGAGCAATTGAAGTAAGGTAAATGAAAATATATGCGCAGAATTGAGAAAATAGTATAATGGAGATAAATTGTAGACTATCACAGCTAGGCAAACGTGTTCACGGTGCATTTTATGCAAACAACTCTAATCGTAGTTGTAAATCTATATTTACAGTAGGCATAATTGTCATTGCGTATGCAGCATGAGTCAAATACAATCTTCTGTTCGTGAACAGTTGTATTTCATTCATCATCTGACTATGCATCCGTGCATTTAATTGCCATTGGCTCGTGTGATAGTAATATGGATCTTAGTAGTATTTTTAGTGATACTAGACAATAATAATTGATACCCGCTCGGTGTAATTTACTTCCGGGTAAAGATAGGATCAGTCAAATGAAATACAATAAATGTACAAATAAATATTACAAATTAAAAAACGATCGGAAATGCGTCCAATTTTCTATTACTATTATTTGATGACAACAATACATTTGGAAAACAAAATACAGCCATTTCTGCTTTTTTTCTTTTAAACAAAAAACCAAGCTGCACCCTTTTTTAAATTTCATCTTTCATTCCGAAATTGAATAATGAATGAACGAAAAAGTACACGGACCATTCGTCCTCTCCATTTTCAATTGATAAATGAAAATCAAAAAATGAAAATCTGATTGTTTTTTTTTTGTTATTTGATTTTGAATCAGAAACGAAAAATGAAAATTGTCTTGTTTTTCATATTTTAAAATTTAGTTTTGGATCAAAAATACAAAATTGAAAAGGGTCCACACAACAGAATCTGTTTTTAATATTTAATTGCTGGGTTGTGCGTCACCCTATGGAAGCCCGTTTCTGCCACTGAATAAAAAAAAAAAATAATAAAATATTGCAACTTTTTTCTCAGAATTGCGAGATATAAAGCTACAAAAGTCAGAATTCTGACTTTTTTTTCTCGCAATTGCGACTTTATATCGCAATTCTGACTTTTGTTTCGGTTCATTTGTGACACTTTCTGGCAAAGCACAATAGGAAAGGAGATCTTGTCTTGTTAAAACGACATATTATGTCATAAAAACGATATGATTTCCCGTTATAGAAAATATATGATAACATGATGTGAGCGAGCTAGGCGATTGTCCGCGCTGCCTTCGCCGCAGTCCTGACATAAAGGAGGATCTGCACGCTGCTGAAGTTATAGAAATACACTGTTTGAAGTATTTAATGTAATGGTTTCAGTTGTAGCAGCATGTTTATTAGGATTAATCTGTCTACAACCACTGCACTCAGACCCAGAGGATATGACTAACAACAAATCCAAATACTATCCAAAAGAAATAAAGAAAAATGACAAAGGATCGATACTTAGTCTGATTATATATAAATGATATACTATTTATTATATATTATTACATTATATCTTTAGCTGAATCAAGCGGCGGCATCGGGTTGTTCTTCTGGGTTAAATTCCAGGCTTTACACTGTGGAAATAGGCTGCGCTGGCTCTGGGTGTAAGCACAATGGTACAGGTTACAGATAATGAACTCACACGAGAAAGACTGTACACTACCTCTTGTTGGATTCATACGAATTAAATTAACACGATTTGTTTTCTATTGTTTTATTGAAGTAGACCTTTCAAGCTGTCTATAGACGTTGCGACGGCGCATCCTGTATTTTTACAAAAGCATTTTATAACGTTGTGTTTTTATTGTGGAAGTACATAAAATAAAGAAGACATGTATATTTATTTCCTCTGTAATCCGCCCACCCGAGAAGTGCAGTGTTGCGCTTTATATGAGATGTATATTTGCAAGAAATATAGCCAACTATTATGAAGAAACGTTATTGTGACTAATTTGCAGAGCGGTACATCAGACGAACATTTATTCTGCATGATGGTACAGACAGTAAAGACGAAAAATGAACTACATATAATAAATAGTATATCATTTATATATAATCAGACTAAGTATCGATCCTTTGTCATTTTTCTTTATTTCTTTTGGTTAGTATTTGGATTTGTTGTTAGTCATATCCTCTGGGTCTGAGTGCAGTGGTTGTAGACAGATTAATCCTAATAAACATGCTGCTACAACTGAAACCATTACATTAAATACTTCAAACAGTGTATTTCTATAACTTCAGCAGCGTGCAGATCCTCCTTTATGTCAGGACTGTGGCGAAGGCAGCGCGGTCAATCGTCTAGCTCGCTCACATCATATATTTTCTATAACGGGAAATCATATAGTTTTTATGACGTAATATGTCGTTTTAACAAGACAAGATCTCCTTTCCTATTGTGCTTTGTCAGAAAGTGTCACAAATGAACAGAAACAAACAATTGCGACTTTATATCGCAATTGCGAGAAAAAAAGGTCAGAATTCTGACTTTTATAGCTTTATATCTCGCAATTCTGACTTTATATCTCGCAATTCTGAGAAAAAAAGTTGCAATATTTTATTATTTTTTTTTTTATTCAGTGGGTGAATCATTTTTTTAATTATTTCATCCATAGGGTGATGCACAACCCAGCAATTAAATATTAAAAACAGCTTCTGTTGTGTGGACCCTTTTCAATTTTGTATTTTTGATCCAAAACGAAATTTTAAAATATGAAAAACAAGACAATTATCATTTTTCGTTTCTGATTCAAAATCAAAAAAAAAAAAAAAAAAAAAAAAAAAAAAAAATCAGATTTTCAGATTTTTGTTTCTATTTCATTCAAAACGATTATATTTACAAGGAAGATGTAAGCAAAATATAAGATAAGACAACCAATCGTATTAAATTATTTTTAATGCGTTTCAATGTGACAATTTTTTGGAGAGAAGAAATATTCCTTAACTTTTCTTTAAGTACAATATGAGATTAACTGCAGTTACTAGAAATGTGTACCTTGGATATCATAGAATTGCATACATATAACATATGTGGATACAGGCATTTTTTCAAGACGTTTCCAACTCTGACTTTAAAACCAATTTTGGTTTAGCATGGTTTTGGCTATCATACACAGCTATTTATTGACGCACTCAGGGAGGGGCTGGTTGTCTCACCTCATTCTCCTCCACCTCCTCAGCCTCGCTGCTCCTCTCGCTCTGATTATCAGAGAAATCACTGTCCTCGCTGTCGGACATCTCTTTTCTTCTATCCGTGTTCTCCAGACGGCAACACTGCTGTAAAAACCACATCAAACAGGTGTAAAACAGCAAAGAATAATAAACGCAAGACAAGTTCATAAATATAAGAGTATACATGTTATTAGACTGAAACCAGCCATTTAACAAGACAGAACAAATGACACACGGCGAATGATGCCGTGCATAACGTTACATTGCGATTTGATTAAACAACACACTATATTTCTATACTTGCGTATGCATAAAACGACTGACGTGTTTAAACTAACGTTACAAATAGACCTCAGCAGACAATCTAGTTCGTTTCTGCTGCCTTTGGTTTAAAGTGTTTAGGGTGATGTGCTCTGGCTAATGCGGCTAAATCCAGCCGATAAGGCATTAGCACATGAGCTAGCTAACATAAATCGTATTTTACAAATAAAACACGTTGTTTAATTATCACGGTCACATCTTAAGTTATCACAAATACACTATAACACCGAATATGTCTTTCATTAACATTAAGGACCGGATAAAAGTCTTCTTACCTTTAAACAGCTGTCTGGTTTTGCTTCAACCAGGCAGCGAAGGCCACTGTTGTTTTCTTTCCTTAAACTTCCGTAAGCAACAAGCAGAGCAAGAGCTGCAGAGCGCCATCTACTGCTTTGGAGGACAACCGTGTTGTTTCACGCAAAGGTGAAGTGAAGGAACTTGCTGTATTTAAAAGTTAATGACTATCTATTAGTATGTTTTATCCCAAGGGTTTTCCTCTTGTTAATCTGTTTTATATTAAACAGAAATGGCTACAAAATAAACTTTGCACTCTCACGTGCATATCAGTGCTATCTGTAATGCACTTTCTCTGCCAAACAACTGGAAATATAAAACATTTACTACCTTGTAATTTATTTGACTGTAATTATGATGGTAGTTTAATGTTTATTGCAAACTTACAAACTTGAAATCACATAAAACTTAAGAAGTAGACCAAATGATTGTTTAAAAAAGGAAGGAAAATGAATCAAAAATAAAACAGATCATAAAAATGTATTTAGACCTCCTGATGTTGACTATTGACATCTGAAGGTGTCTGTTTATTGTACACCATTATACATGCAAAAAAATGTTTCAGTACTTAGGGTTAGGTAGATACAAAAACAATTTTTTGGAAAGTGCGCCAAAGTCTACAGTACCTTCCAAAAGTATTCATGCCACTTATTTTTTCAAGTTTTGCTTTGTTGTTATACTACACCATAATGACAAAGCATAAAACAGGTTTTTGCAAATTTTCAAATTTATTACAAATAAAAAACTTAAATGAATCCATTGCATAAGTATTCATGCCCTTATCTGGGACAGTTGAAATTGAGCTCAGGAACATTCCTATTGTTTGTAGATCCCTGCTAAAAAAAAAAAAAAAAAAAAAAAAAAAACTAAAACCAGCCTAGGCTGGTTGGCTGGTTTAAGTTGGAAGTAGCTGGTTTTAGCTGGTCTCCAGCCTGGTTTTAGCTGGTGGTCTCCCAGCCTGACCAGCCTGGCCAAAACCCCTCTAAAACCAGCCTGCTGACCAGCTATGACCAGCTAAAACCAGGCTGGTTGATCAGCTAAAACCAGCCAACCAGCCTAGGCTGGTATTAGCTGTTTTTTTCAGCAGGGATGTTACTACACTTGTGAAGTTAACCTGTGGCAAATAAAGAGTGGTGACCAAGAACCTGATTGTCAATCTAGCTGAGCTCCATTGTCATGAGTGGAGATAGGAGAAACCAACAGAAGGCCAAACATGACTGCAACACTTCACCAATCTGGGCTTTATAGCGGTGTGGCCAAGCTCAATCCTCTCCTCAGTGAAAACACACTTGGAATTTGCAACAAAGAACCTAAAGAACTATCAATGGACATATTTGAACTTTAATTCCATAAATCATGTTTGGAGGAAAGCAGGCACTGCTCATCACCTACAGAGTACTATCCCAACACGTGTGGTGGTAGTAGCCTAATGCTGTTGGGCTGTTTTTCAGCAGCAGGGACTGAGGGACTAGTCAAAGTAAAAGGAAAGCGCAATGCACCACAATATAGAGAGAGCCTTACTGAAAACCCAGACCAGAGCATTCAAAACCTCAGACTGGGCAGAAGGTTCACCTTCCAACAGAACAATGACCCTAAGCACACAGCAAGAGTGGCTAATAGACAACTCTGTGAATGTCCTTGAGTGGTCCAGCCACAGCCGGGGCTTGAACCCAATCAAACATTTCTGGAGTAACCTGAAAATGTGCGTCTGCCCCCATCCAAGCTGACAGAGCTTGAGAGGTGAAGAGGTGAGGCAAAGAATGGCAGATGATTGCCAAATGCAGATGTGCAAAGCTTGTCGCATCAGACCCGAAAGGAGTTTGGCTGTAAAGGTGCTTCAGCTAAGTATTGAGTTGAGGGTATGAATACTTATGCAATGTACCTAGTTCAGTGTTTTATTTTTAATAAATTTACTAAGTTGTGACAATTTTGTTTTTGTTTTGTCATTATGGTGTGTGGAGTGTAGACTGATGTGAAAAAACGTAATTTAAAGGAGTTTAACATACAGCAGCAACAAAAAACAACATAAGGAAATGAAGGGGTATGAATACTTTCGCAGAGCATTGTATGTCAACATGCCATTTAAATACCTAAATGAGGTCATGAAGGAGAATAATGGTGCATGAACTGCATCTGCCAGCAATCACTGGGTGCTCAAATACATGCATTACAGCAACTTTCTAAAGTTTTACTGGGGGACATGAGTCATAGTGTATCTATTTTTCTTTGCTTAATGGAATTATTTATGCTTTATCATAGTTCAGATCATCACACAATGCATGTAAGGCATTTAGTGTCATATAAAACATACCTTAGGTATGAGATGCTGGTGTCTTAAATAAAACATGTCAAGACATATGAAGACACTGATAATCATTAAGGTAAACCCCTACCAAAATCACAGAACATCTTTCTCAACGTAAACAGAGCACAGTTATAGCAACTTGTTTTGGATGACCTTTCATAAAGTGCATCAGATACAGTAATTCTCCCTTATCAGCCCTTTTTCCTTTCCTTTCCTTTCTTACAGAGCAGCAAGAGAGTATAACGTAAGAACTTTATTTGCCAATATTGTAAAGGTTAATAAATGGCCAATAATGTACAGAATGGGAATTTAATAACTTAATAACATAAGGTCAACATTTGGACAGTGAACTTGTTTTATCACATTTTATGGCTCAGGCTCATGCCTTTGGTTCCTTTGTCTAGTTAAAAATTCAGACAGGATTTATTACACTAGTATAGTCAAGGTGACAGTAATTAGTTTGTTCAGTTGAATCAGGTAATTCTCAAACCAACCAATTGTATTATTACCTACACAGCTATTTATAGGGGAGTAAATGATCAACAAAAAGTGGTCATGGGTTTAGCTTGTGGTCAAAACACACTATTGTAATGAATATTCCATAAAAAGTCATTTATTTAACAAAATATATATTTGCATGTTCATATACAGATGGATACATTCTGTAGGTGTGTAGCTTAGTATATGGTGTCTGTTTTGTCTCTCAGGAACGTCTCCAGAACGACTTTAGGAATCCATAAAGCTGCTCCTTCAGATCATGTTTTCAATGTTTTTTCCATAAAGTTCTTTACATTTCTGTCAAACGTCCTTGGAACACAGCTTTCAGCATTTATCCATTGTGAAACATTTTGCAAGGTTTCCAAAAAAGTCTCTGCTCTTTCTTCTCGATAGTGCTCACAGACTGGACATGGCTTCATTTTGTCCTGTAACTTAATGTGGTATTATAAAAGGTTAGTGCACAACAGAAAGTGTTATGGAGGTAAAGCATGTTCCACAGCTGTGTTTTTTTTTTTTTTTAGTGATAGTTGTTCATGAGTCTCTTGTTTGTCCTGAACAGCTGAACTGCCCACTGTTCTTTTAGAAAATTCCTTCAGGTCCCACAAGTTCTTTAGTTTTTCAGCATTTCTGTGTATTTAAACCCTTTCCAACAATGACTGTATTATTTTGAGATCAATCTTTTCACACTGAGGACAACTGAGTGACTCATAGGCAACTATTAGAGAAGGTTCAAACGTTCTCTGATCCTCCACAAGGAAAAGCAATGCATTAAGAGTTTTTGAATTTGAATATCAGGGTAAATTTGATTTATTTTGTCTTCTGGGGAAGAAGTAAGTATCTTCTGTAGCTTCTGAAGGGCATTACTAAATGGAAAAAATATTTATTTAGGCAAAATAAGAAAAATTTACACATCAATTCCGTTCAAAAGTTAACACCCCTGGGTCTCAATGCATTGTTTTTCCTTCTGAAGGATCAGTGAGTGTTTGAACCTTCTGTAATAGCTGCATATGAGTCCCTCATTTGTCCTCAGTGTGAAAAGATGAATCTCAAAATCATACAGTTGTTGAAAAATGCTAAAAAAACAAAGAATTTGTGGGACCTGAAGAATTTTCAGAAGAACATCAGGCAGTCTAACTGTTCAGGACAAACAAGGGACTCATGAACAATTATCGCTAAAAAAAACACACACACACACACACACACACACACACACACACACACACACACACACACACACACACACACACACACACACACACACACACACACACACACACACACACACACTTGTGGACATTCATGCAACAACACAGTATTAAAAATCAAGTTTTGAACAGGGTCAAAATGTATATGCATTATGTAAGCATCTTCTATGTATGTTTACACTTTGCTATCCTAATAAAGGCAAAAAACGAAGATGCATTATTGGAAAGATGCAGACCCAAGGACTTCAGTCAAGCACCCTTTGGTTTACTTCCTTCCACTTGGTCATTTGTAAGTAAACACATCCTCTGGGTCGAACTTATTTTCTTGTGCCCTTTGTTCTTTTTTCTCTCAGGAACCAAGAGATTGCCTGACAACCCAACCACACCCTAACCATAATCCTATCGCTAAGCATAACTCCATCTATTAGGTCCACAGAGGTAAAGTGAACTAGGTCAAATCCAAATAATTTCACCTCGCCCATTAGTAAACACAAAAACATGAGTAATAAAAACCCTGCTGAAAAAAAAAACATAAAAAAATGGGTTCCTGTTGTGTGTTTTGGGATGTACTCCATTAGGATTCATTGTTTTTACCACCCACCAATAGAAGGCAACCAATTACCAGTAGAAGCCCACAGTTTCCATTAAAAAGTTTCATTATAACCAGTAAAACCATTACAGATTTTGTAATAATGTGTTTTGTTTTTTCCAGCAGGAAACATGAGCAGTAAATGTCAGAGGCTTTAAAAGCAGACACGTGAAACCCATTATTCTGTTTGCACTCTTCAGTGGAAAAATGTTTGTTATTTCAGACGTGTGACGTGTGTAATGCATGACAGAATATAATTATGTCTGGATGCAGGCCAGTTCTAACAATAGTTTTTCTTACGCTTCCAGTGTCTATTTTTTTTTAGCATTATTAATATTGTTTACATGTACATTTTTACATTTATATGTAAAAATAATTAGCATTATTTTTAAAAGCATTATACCTGGTGAAACATCTGTGTGTGTATGAATGCATGCATATATGCTTTGAATAAAACTGTCTGAATATGTGATTTCACTCATGTTTTTTTTTATTAAGTCTTTTTTCAATAACTGTTAAATAATAAAGAACATTATTTTAAATATCTTGAAAATATATTGTGATCTTTACAGTTTTGCTATGCCTTCTTGCTAGCCTTGAAGTCATTACAAGCTATTAATAGTATTACTTTAAATACCATTATTGAATCATCCTAAATGTCTTGCCGATACTGAACTCACCCTAGAAGTCAGCATCCTGAGGATCCTTAGTAGATGCACAGACTGAGATTTGGCCACACTCTTGATTTCAGCAAACAAAACATTTACTTCTAATGCAAAGCACATAAGCGTGGACTTGGAGCATTTCTGCAAAAGGAGACGACAACAATCAATAGCCTGTTGCAGCAGTCATGCAAAAATATATATATTTTTTTTTAAGTAAAACATAAACAGCATCATAAATGACTTCTAAATGCCAACATTTGATCTTTCCAGATTTCAAAACACCTTTGGGACTGTGCTTGTGAAAATGAGACTTCATGTGTTTTTCCTGTTCTGACTACAAAAGAACAAAACTGTATGATTTTGAGATCCATCTTTTCACACTGAAAAACTCATATCCAGCAATTACAGAAGGTCCAAATGCCCACTGATGCTCCAGAAAGAAAAACAATGCATTAAGAGCCAGGGGTGTAAACTTTTGAACGGAATGAGGATGTGTACACTTTTCTTATTTTGGCTAAGTATCATATTTTTTCATTAAGTACCGCCCTTCAGAAGCTATAGTAGAAGCTTACGTTTCCCAGAAGACAAAATAAGTTACATTTACCCTGATCTTCAAATTCAAAATGTTTTCACCCCCTGGCTCTTAATGCATTGTGTTTCCTTCTAAAGCATCAGTGAGCGATTAAACCTTCTGTAATAGTTGCATATGAGTCCCTCAGTTGTCCTCAGTGTGAAAAGATGGATCTCAAAATCATACAGTCATTGTTGGAAAGGGTTCAAATACATAAAAATGCTGAAAAACCAAAGAATTTGAAGAAGTTTAATTGTTCAGGACAAACAAGAAACAACTATCACTGAACAAAAAAATAGCACAGCTGTGGCCCATTCAGCACAGTACTAAGAATAAGAATCAAGTGTATGTAAACTTTTGAATGGGGTCATTTTTATAAATTAAACCTTTATTTTCTCTTGTGATCTATATGTAAACATCTTTAATGTGAAATAACTTATTCAGGTCAGTAAGAAATAAAAAAATAACATGCATTTTGTATTATCTCATTTAAAACAACATTTTGCAGATTCTGCAAGGTGTATGTAAACTTTTGACCTCAACTGTCAAAAACTGGAAAAGTTCTATGAAAGCGACATTGCTGCATTTACATAAACAAACGATATGGGAGCCTTTATTAACTCAAGAAAGCACTGGCTAGAGATGTGAAAAAATAGTACATATTTCTTTGCATGGTTCATATTTTTGGCACTTTTTTTTCTTGGCAGTTTATGAAAAATCATTTGTCAATAGATGCCTTTCACCAGCAGGGAGAGAGGTTTTTATTATTCTAGTACTAAAATCCCCAAAAGCTACTCTTTTGAGTAATATCTTGCACGCAATCAAATTTTTAAATAATGTCCAAGCAAAACGACTTAAATCTGGCCTTGATGGTTTGATTAAATTAAATTAAATTAATTGCATATATTTTTTGTGTGACATCTGTGCTTTCTCACTTTGAAGTGGACTTTCCTGTACTTAGAGAATAAACAAATTACACAGTGAAACATAGAGAATGAGTGCAAAAGCACTGGTCCAATGACAGGCGTAAACTAAAAGTTAACAAAAGAATAAACAGAAGAAATAAATTCTTCACAAAAATCAGTGAGCTCACAACTTCAGCATCGCTGCCTACAAAATTATTTTGTAATCATTTAGCCGTAATGCAACTTATCAAAAGCGCTTATCTTGCTTCCACTTTTAAAGCAATTAGACTAAATCGATCAGTTATCAGAATGAGTAATGACGCCCATTATTATCAAAAGCCAAAGATTCAAACGCCCCTTCAGGCAGTTGATTTTTGGCAGCAAATTCAAATAGTATAGGCCCTACTGATAACACAATAAGAGTGCGTGTAAACTCACATACCTCATAATCAGCTAGAGTTGGTGTGTACAGCATGATATCATTTTTCTGTCACAAGAGAAACCACACCTTAAACAGAAGCAGATTAAGAACAGACCAGACACATTTTTTCTTTTTCTGAAGTAAAATACAGTACTAAATCATGTAGTACCACTTTGCTCAGCTCCCCTGCGATCCTTTTCACCATCTCCACACTCTCTTTGCTGCATACTGCTTGACACTTGATCTGTCTCTGTCTTGTCAAAATGATGAGTAGATACAGAAACAATGAAGTAAAACGCATGGAACAGTGGAGTAAATCTGTCCTCATATCAAATATCCAGCTCTCCCTCACCAACCCATCTGTCATCAGGCCTAGGAAGAGATGGGAGGCTGTGAGTGGCTACATTTCCCCCTCCTTAGGCTTTTATCAGTACATACATTACATAGAGCACATAGTTGAAGACACTTTCTGCCTCTAATCTAAAGGAACAAGACAGGGAAGAAACAAATACAGATTAATATGATTAACAAGAACAGGCTTTGAAAAGATGCAACAATGTTTTATTTCCAAAAAAAAAAAAAAACTATTCTATTGGAGTTATAATATTAGATACTTAAGAAACTGCGGTAGTCAAACAGTAGCACCAACCTACCTCATCAAACATTTCTGGAGGGAATAGTCCGTAGACAGAATTCCATTTTCACGCAGAAACATTATGCAGAATTCCTCAGTGTGTTTTCATCTGCCACAACTCCAAGGAAAAAACAAACAAGACCAAAACACGAATAAACCGCTGATATCCGAGTCCACGTCCACTTTCTGCTTAAATGACATCAATAACTGTAAACGTCTTTATGAGCACCACAGCGGAGTGCAAACACAACCGAGAGTGCGGACTGCAGGCGAGTTTTTTTATACCGCCGCGTGATTGGGGCTGGACTGTGATGCCCTCATGAGTCATAGAGAGTCACTGGAGGAGCTTTTGAAACTGAAAGTAAGTGTAAATGTTTAACAAATGCAGATACGATATGTTTTAATGTAGGTCATGTGGTAAAAACGTGATTAAATTGACTACGCTAAGAATACATGCCGTCGTGTGAAATCCTCACTACCAAACAGTTTCTCATGCAATACTGTAAACAGATTATTGTTGCACTAAAACAATATGATTCCGCTTCTGCTAAATATTTTAATCTATTCGTGTTTCTTTTATTTCATTTTATGTCTGTAAAAGTTCCCGGATTTTTAATGATATGAATCATGAAAGAAAAATGTGACCTTTTCTTCAGGCCTTATGTTTTTTCTCCCCTCGAGACATACCCACGCAAAATCTACCATGATATCGCTAGTTTCCAAAATACTATTTGTTTTTACTAAAGTTGTGGTAACAGTGGTTCAATCACTATGCAGCTTTTATTTAGGTACAACAGAGAGAACATTTTCCATAGTGTGACAATAAAGTATAGAGAGCAGGTATGAACATTTGTTTTTTTTTTTGCATCATTTCTATCAGGCAGGGTGTGGAGCATTAAGTCCTTAGGTAAACAAATATTACAAAATACCTTTAAATGGCCTAAGCATTCAATGATTGTGACAGTCTCAAATCTTTAGAAATCAAAAATGAATTACATTAAAAATACACTAAGAACGAAATCAGCATTAGGGCTGCACGATTAATCGTTTTTAAACCGAAATCGCGATTTGAAAGGGTGCGATTTTCAAATCGCAAGAGCTGCGATTATTTCGATTGATTATCAAATGTGGTAACAAGCATATAAGTCGTTTTTGACAAGTCACTTCATGTGCATATTACGTCTTCATGCTTATATTACGTTTGATGCAGAGTTTAACCAATAGGGGGCATTTTAACACTGCATGTAGATACATGCACGGGACGGATTTTTCAGTCCCGCATCCGCAGAAATATGTTTATCTCGTTCAGTTCCCGCCTCGACATTCATGTTTTGTCCCGCTCCTGCCCGCATAAAAGTAACCTATATAGTTTTTTTTTCAGTACATCAATTGAATTTACATGAAACAGTTTTGTAACATCTCGTAATTTCACAAAACCCCAGCATAAACGCTCCTGATAAAATATTTGTTATATAGGCTAAGCATCAACATTCACAAACAACTGTTATTCTTAACAGAAGAGCAAGCATGAGCTACTGTGTGTATCCAGAATGCAAGCAGACAAAGCTAAAGTTGACATCTCAGTTCATATGCGATCTCATAAAGCTCTAACACAATGAATATTATGCACAATGAATCTTTCACAATGTCTACACTTCGTGTGTTTTAATTCGCGAGCACGCAATATTCAGCACTGTGCAAGAATGTTTGAGCAGTGAGTGGATTCTAACTTAAACACCTCTGATGACTGCCTATGTGCTTACTAATCATAGCTGTAAGTTGTATACTATTTGTTCTTGCTGCTTTTGTGCAATAGATGAATAACAATATTTTGCTTTTTAGATATTTCTATTTTGCGGGGGTCCCGCGAATCATTTTATTTTCCCGCGTCCCGAACAGCCGCACTCGCCCATCAAGTTTTGTCCCGCGCCGCAGTCGGTTGCCTCGGGTCCCGCTATACTCCCGTAGGAGTGCAGGTCTCTACTGCATGTACTGAGCAAATAACGTTAACGCCATTTGGAAAAGATGAGCGGGAGCAGCGGCTCAACTTCCCAACAAAGTGTCTCTTAATGTAG
>NC_133374.1:24030212-24247682 GCF_049309525.1 Garra rufa
CTGGCAGGGCTCTAGACTAACTTTTTGCACTGGTTGCACTGGTGCGCCTGGTTTTTTCTTAGGTGCACCAGCACAAAAGTTAGGTGCACCCAAATTTTCAACCGCATCACATTTAACACCACAGTTTTACAAGTTCACTTTTTTATTTTTTTATTTATTATTATTATTTAATCCCTGTCCATATAGGCAATATTGACTTGTAAATGATTAACTAACAATCTGGTCAATATAAAGTTCTTTATTTGAAGCACAATTCTACAAGAAAGGCAACTTACTGAAAAAGTGTTGGTGCTTAAAGTGCTGTATTGAGCTGAAATTTAAACTTAAAAAATTTCAAGATAATTAACTAAAAAGAAAATCTAAATTAAGTGTTTTAAGGGCTTCAAACTGAACACCTCATGGCTTGATGCGATAACTCCTATAAATTGGGCGCATGCAACATCATTGCTGTACGTTGGGTTTACGTTCAAGCCATTTTTCTTCATAAGAATCAGTGTTCCCCCTAGGTTTCCAGCTTTTTGGGGGGGGGGGGGGGGGGGGGGGCATATTTTTTTTCCCGGTACTTTACCCTACTTTGTGTAATAATGAAAACATTTCAGTGAAAAAATAAGTCCAAAACTCTCTATTTTAACATTTTGAACAATAGGGCTTTACAATCTTTTTTTTTTTTTTTTTAGAAATTCTTGTTTTAATTTTTCTCATAATCAAATGAAAGCATAAACATTTATTTATTTTTAATCAAATGAAAAATAAACCTTTTTAATTTTTGGCAAACATATATATGATTTATAAATAGGAATATATAAACACCTACATTAACTGTACAAAAGTAATACAGGACTAATATTGTTCTGTTTCATGTTAAACCATACTTTTATTTTGACAGGTTGCCGTGAAGTTTCTGTGTGTACAGTATGATATGATGCTTTCTCAAATGAAACGGTAAAAGTGACACTCACTGTCACGGTACATGCATCTGTTGTGTTTTTCTCTGTCTCGTGATCATGTGGTGTGTGTGTGTGTGTTATGTCATGCTCCCCAGCACGCTGCCAATCAGTCCTCCACAGGTGCATCTTATCATCTCCGGCTATATATACTCACCTCGTTTTCATCTCCCCTGTCGATAGTTCATTCTGGATTGGGTTCGTGTCAGGATTGTGTTGGTCGTGTCTTCGTCTCGTTGGATGTGTATTTCGTCAGTGTTCATCTGGATTTACTCACCTTCACGGGATCATCACGCCACGTCACCGCAGTCATCAAGCCCCTGTGTCACCCAGCCGAGAGATCTCACCACGTTGCAGTTTGTTCACCTTGTTTGTCTCAAATAAACATTCCGTTTCACTGCATTTGCTTCCTCGTCTCTGTTTGCACCGTCACAGAACTATCGACCAACAATGGAAGCAGCAGGATCCACCCGTCTCACTCTGGAGGAATGTTTGATGTCTTGTGTCTCTCGGCTGGAAGTCCAGGAGAAGAGCTCCACGGACACGGGAACGGCCGTTCGAGCTCTTGTGACACAGGTGTCCGACCTGACCCAGCGGATGCAGCAAATGCAACTTCCCGCTGCGCCGCCCATGCCGGCCGCTCCGGTTCCCCTTCCTGGACCATCTGGGGCTGCCCATCAACCGGAGCCCCGCTTTACCCCACCAGAGCTGTACAGTGGTGAGCCGAACTTTTGCCGAGCTTTCCTCACTAGATGTACGATGCATTTTTCTTTACAGCCTCGCACGTTTCCTAGTGAGGAGAGCAAGGTGGCGTTCGCGCTCACCCTGTTAACGGGGAAGGCAGCTCTTTGGGGCACGGCGGTGTGGGAAAACCAAGACCCGTGTTGTGCCTCGTTCTCGGCACTTGCCGCCGAGATGAAGAGGGTGTTCGACCGAGACTAACGGACCTCAAGCAGGGGGAGAGGTCCGTTTCTGATTACTCGATTGAATTTCGCACCCTGGCGGCGGAGTGCCGATGGAACGAGGAGGCGCAGTGGGACATGTTCCTGCATGGGCTGGCTGACCGCGTCCAACAGGAGATCTACGCCCTGGACCTGC
Organism: Garra rufa; assembly: GCF_049309525.1. Lineage (NCBI taxonomy): Eukaryota > Metazoa > Chordata > Actinopteri > Cypriniformes > Cyprinidae > Garra > Garra rufa. The sequence goes on from NC_133374.1 coordinate 24,032,255, forward strand.
TCGCAGACCTCAACGCCCTGATCGACCTGGCACTGCGGGTGGACGCTCGACTCTCCCGAGCCGAGCGGCGGTGGTTACCCGCTCGGCTTCCCCCTGGGGAGGGACTCCCATCTCGAGCCAGCGGCAGAGACGCGGTCAGCCCCTTCGACGATCACGAGCCTATGCAGGTGGGTCGGGCTCGGCTTACTCGGGAGGAGAGAGAGAGGCGGAGATCCCGTGGACTGTGCATGTACTGTGGGGCAGCTGGGCACTTTGCTGCCAGCTGTCCGGTAAAAGGGCAAGCCCGGCAGTAAATGTGAGGCTACTGTCGGGTGGGGTCTCCGCTACCAAGCCCTCGTCTAGATCTACCTCCACCCTCCTTCCGGTTAGGCTTGCATGGCATCATCACGACATCCGTTGCACTGCACTACTGGATTCGGGGGCGGAAGGTAATTTTATGGATTTTTCATTTGCTGTACATCATCATGTTCCACTCCTTCCCCTCAACAGTTCCATCGCCGTCCACGCTCTCAACGGTCAGACTCTTCCCACCATCACCACCATGTCTGAACCCGTCACTCTCACGGTGTCTGGCAATCACCGTGAGAGTATTTCCTTCTACATACTGGACTCCCCTCATGCACCCGTCGTTTTAGGTCACCCCTGGCTCATCAAACACAACCCCAGGATTGATTGGCAGCTTAAGTCTGTGTCTGAGTGGAGCATTAAATGTCATGAGTCCTGTCTTGTGTCTGCCTGTTCGTCTGTTTCTGGTTTTGTGTTGCAGGAAAAGACGACAGATCTGTGTAACGTGCCCGCGGAGTACCTCGTCCTGAAGGAAGTGTTCAGTAAGTCTAGGGCTGATTCTCTTCCTCCTCACCGTCCCTATGACTGTGCTATAGATTTACTGCCAGGTACGTCTCCGCCTAAGGGCAAATTATATTCACTTTCTACTCCTGAAAGAGAGGCTATGGAGAAATACATTTATGATTCTCTAGCAGCCGGGTTCATTCGACCCTCCTCTTCTCCAGCGGGGGCGGGGTTCTTTTTTGTGGGGAAGAAAGACGGATCTCTGCGACCTTGTATTGATTACCGGGGGCTGAATAATATCACGGTAAAGAATACCTATCCTTTGCCGTTGATATCTTCAGCCTTCGAGAGGTTGCAGGGAGCGTCAGTCTTCACTAAATTGGACTTAAGAAACGCATATCATTTGGTTCGCATCAGGAGGGGAGATGAGTGGAAGACCGCCTTTAATACCCCCAGGGGGCACTTTGAGTACTTGGTCATGCCCTTCGGCTTGTCCAACTCCCCCGGGGTCTTTCAGGCACTCGTCAATGATGTGCTGCGAGACATGGTCGATCAGTTCATTTATGTCTACCTGGACGACATATTGATTTTTTCCTCTTCTCTCCAGGAACATGTGCAGCACGTCAGACGAGTGCTCCAAAGGCTGTTAGAGAATGGGCTTTTTGTCAAGGCGGAGAAATGCGATTTTCATGCACAGTCTGTTCCTTTTCTAGGGTACATCTTGTCGGCTGAGGGAGTTCGTGTGGATCCAGCGAAGGTTCAGGCTGTGGTGGATTGGCCAACTCCGGATTCCCGTAAGGCCCTACAGAGGTTTCTGGGGTTTGCCAATTTCTACCGACGGTTCGTCCGCAATTACAGCCAACTAGCCGCACCTCTGACAGCCTTAACCTCCCCCAGAACGACGTTCAGGTGGTCTGACGCAGCTGAGGCTGCGTTTACCAAACTGAAAAGCCGCTTCGTTTCGGCTCCCATCCTTGTGACCCCTGATCCTTCACGTCAGTTCGTGGTGGAGGTTGACGCGTCAGAGGTGGGGGTAGGTGCGGTTCTCTCACAGCGTTCGGCCACAGACGACAAGATGCATCCCTGCGCGTTTTATTCACATCGTCTATCACCTGCGGAATCAAATTATGATATTGGTAACCGAGAGTTGTTGGCAGTCAAGTTGGCCTTAGAGGAATGGCGTCATTGGCTAGAGGGGTCGGGGGTACCCTTTATTGTATGGACCGATCACAAAAACCTCGAATATATTAAGACTGCCAAAAGATTGAACTCTAGGCAGGCTCGGTGGGCACTTTTTTTCGGACGTTTTGATTTTACTCTCTCGTTCCGCCCGGGTTCCAAAAATATCAAACCCGATTCCTTGTCGCGTATTTTTGACCACGCCGATCGCCCGTCTACTCCCGAGAGTATTTTTCCTGAGACGCTTATCGTTTCAACTCTCACATGGGAGGTCGAAACGAAGGTTAAGACAGCCTTAGAAGGGGTAACGCCCCCGGACGCTTGCCCACCGAACCGTTTATTTGTGCCAGAGGAATTACGGTCTGAGGTTATTCAGTGGGGTCATTGCTCTAACGTAGCATGTCATCCAGGAGTCAATCGTACCATACGGTTGGTCAAACAACGGTTTTGGTGGCCTCTTATGGCTCGTGACGTTCGCAGTTTTGTTTTGGCTTGTTCAGTTTGCGCCATTGGTAAGACATCTAACAGACCCCCAGATGGACTCCTTCAACCGCTGCCGGTCCCTTCGAGACCCTGGTCCCACATCGCACTAGATTTTGTCACCGCCCTCCCGCCCTCCCAGGGCAACACGGTAGTTTTGACCGTGGTGGACCGGTTCTCGAAGGCGGCCCATTTTATTCCCTTGCCCAAATTACCCTCAGCCAAGGAGACAGCGGTAACTGTCGTGGACCACGTCTTTCGGTTACATGGCCTCCCGACGGACGTGGTCTCTGACAGGGGACCCCAATTTGTATCCAAATTTTGGAAAGAGTTTTGTAAATTACTGGGGGCCACTGTTAGTCTCTCTTCGGGGTTCCATTCTCAAAGCAATGGTCAAACTGAGAGAGCCAACCAAGATTTGGAGAGAACGTTGCGATGTATGGTCACTAGAAACCCTTCCTCCTGGAGCCAACAACTCTCAATGGTGGAGTACGCCCACAATTCGTTACCAGTATCTTCCACGGGCCTATCCCCATTTGAAGGTAGTATAGGGTACCAGCCACCAGTTTTTCCCAGTCTGGAATCCAAAGTCGCGGTCCCCTCTGCCCACGCCTTTGTCCAGAGGTGCCATCGCACTTGGACTAGAGCCCGTGAGACTCTGCTCCAAGTGAGAGAGCGCACCAAGGCTAAAGCCGATCGCCACCGGTCTAAGCCTCCCGTATACGTCGTCGGTTCCAAAGTGTGGCTTTCTACCAAGAACATTCCTCTGCGTTCCGTCTCGAATAAACTTGCTCCCAAATTTATTGGCCCGTTTGCTGTCACCAAGATCATTAGTCCGGTGGCAGTCCGCCTCAAACTTCCTCCAGTGTACAGGAGAATTCATCCCGTGTTTCATGTTTCCAAAATTAAACCTGTTTTTTTTGCACGTATTAATCCGCCTGCCCCGGTTCCTCCACCGCCGCGGCTCGTAGACGGGGAACCCACTTATTCGGTTAATCGCATTCTGGACTCGAGACGGAGGGGACGCGGATTTCAGTACTTGGTGGACTGGGAAGGTTACGGTCCGGAGGAGAGAAGTTGGGTGCCTGCCAGAGACATCCTGGATCACTCTCTTATTGATGAATTTAATCAACAGGTGCAGGAGGCTGGGAACGTCAGGAGACGTTCTTAGGAGAGGGGGTACTGTCACGGTACATGCATCTGTTGTGTTTTTCTCTGTCTCGTGATCATGTGGTGTGTGTGTGTGTTACGTCATGCTCCCCAGCACGCTGCCAATCAGTCCTCCACAGGTGCATCTTATCATCTCCAGCTATATATACTCACCTCGTTTTCATCTCCCCTGTCGATAGTTCATTCTGGATTGGGTTCGTGTCAGGATTGTGTTGGTCGTGTCTTCGTCTCCTTGGATGTGTATTTCGTCAGTGTTCATCTGGATTTACTCACCTTCACGGGATCATCACGCCAAGTCACTGCAGTCATCAAGCCCCTGTGTCACCCAGCCGAGAGATCTCACCACGTTGCAGTTTGTTCACCTTGTTTGTCTCAAATAAACATTCCGTTTCACTGCATTTGCTTCCTCGTCTCTGTTTGCACCGTCACACTCACAGCAGGTTTGGAGATTGAGTTTATCTGTTCATGTGAGATGCAAATGCCAAAAATTAGCGGGAGCGTCACGCGTACGCGTGTATTAAAAAAATACACGTCTCCACCATTAATACATAGAGGCAAACGGAACATGCAGGATTCATATTAAACGGTCTTTTTACCTTTCAGTTTTCACAGACACTAGTCCATATCGCGATTTGAATTAAGTGACAGACCAACTTTTGATTTATCAATCCAAAAATCGACGTATTACGTGGCATTCCGCGCCATAGTAAATTCGGTTTTTATGAATGGAGTCCGCGATCCAGTCCGTGTTTTTGCGGAGGAGGCATTGTAAACGCTTGACTATGTAGAGACAGCCTGACTGCATCACATGCATTTTCAAACGTACACACACGTACATGAATATCTGGACCACGGCCAATCAGAGGGGGCGCGGGATCTGTCCTGTCTTCATCTCTGATTGCTTTAGACCACAATATGGGTCTAATGTGTGTCTGTTGCTGAGCAACAGGGAGACTTTAAGAGTGATGGAGTTTTGTTTTTTCCCCCTCGAACGGCTGGTCGCACCGGTGCAACCTTTGATTTTTTTTAGTCGCACCATTGAGAAATTAGGTCGCACTCTAGAGCCCTGACTGGCTGACACTAGTATTGTAAAGTCCATGAATTTGGTTCCGTCTGAATGGAGTGGACATGGATCTCTAAGCTGACTCCTCTGCTATATGCTAAAGTGCCAGATAAAGTGTCTTTGAACAATGATGCACCATACTAGACGTCTGAAGCACACCACTCAAAGTCTTTTGCAGTTCTGCAGTGAGAAGTTGCAGCTGTTGATGCTGACCCTCCTCCTGCTCTGGCTATCTGCCACAGGGGACACTGTCTGAGTCAGGCTCACTTGTGCATTACTAAAAGATGCTATCCTCCCACTCCCAGCTGCAAGCTGACGGTGGTTAGGCGCCAGGGCCATATACAGATTTCTTAAAAGATTTCTGACCTATTGGTTAATTTTGATAAAGCATTAATTGTTGGAAATTTTAACATCCATGTTGATAATGCAAATGATGTGTTAGGACTTGCATTTACTGACCTAATAAACTCTTTTGGAGTCAAGCAAAATGTCACCGGGCCCACTCATCGTTTTAATCTGTCACAAACTGGGACGACTGAGAGTGGGGATCCAAATGCAAGGCTTTATTATGACGATCGTAGACAGGCAGACAGGGTCAATCACCAGCGAACAACAACAGCAGAGATAATCCAGGAGCGTAATCCAACAAGACAGGCGTGGGTCAAAACCAGGTGGGCAGTCCAAAGGAAACAATGAAATGAAAACAAGAAACTAGAAAACTATGGCTAAGACTGGGAAAACAAAAACAGAACTATGGCTAGGGAAAACAACAAGGAGACTAGGAGAACCTGGGAGCAAGGAAAACGCTTGGTAATGTCCGCAACAGCAAATCAATACTTCGCAGTGTGTAAGTGTGTTGGGCTGGCTTTTATGGCAGATAGACAGGAAGCTACCATAGAGGCAGCAGAGGGAGCAGCAACAGTCAGTGGGGGTAAGGGCTCCCTCTGCTGGCCTGGCGTAACATAGCCCCCCCCCCAAGGAGCGGCTTCCAGACGCTCCAAAAAACAACAGGAAGAAACAGTCCAGGGGAGCGGTGGGGGGGCCAGGAGACTGAGGCAGAACAGGTTGGGCAAAGGCCCTCCAGAGCAGAGCAGGAGATTCAGGAGCCCTCCAGGGCAGAGCTGGAGGCAGAGCAGTCCTCCGAGGCGGAGCGGCCCTCCGGGGAGGAGCAGGAGGCGCAGGAACCCTCCAGGGCGGAGCAGGAGGCGGAGCGGCCCTCCGGGGCGGAACAGGAGGCGCAGGAACCCTACAGGGCGGAGCAGGAGGCGGAGCGGCCCTCCAGGGCGGAGCAGGAGGCGCAGGAACCCTCCAGGGCAGAGCAGGAGGCGGAGCGACCCTCCAGGGCAGAGCAGGAGGCGCAGGAACCCTCCAGGGCGGAGCAGGAGGCGCAGAAGCCCTCCAGGGCGGAACAGGAGGCGCAGAAGCCCTCCAGGGCGGAACAGGAGGCGCAGGAGCCCTCCAGGGCGGAACAGGCGGCCGCATCATGGACTGGGACCTGGGGAGAGCAGAGACAGAGGAGGCAGACAGAGCAAGGAGAGAGGTAGAGAGTTCGTAGGAGTACGCTGCCTCCATGGCCATGACTGGGCAGACAGGAACTTCAGGAACGGCTGTCGTGGTCGTGTCAGAGACGACAAGGAGCCTAGGCGGTGCAGGCAGAGCATGGAATCTTGGCGGAGCAGGCAGAGCAAGGAGTCTAGGTGGAACAGGCAGAGCAGGGAATCTAGGCAGAGCGGGCAGAGCAGGGAATCTTGGCGGCACAGGCAGAGCCAGGAACCTTGGCGGAGCAGGTAGAGCAGGGAACCCTGATGGTGCTGGCAGAGCAGGGAGCACAGGTGGTGCAGGCAGAGCGTGAAGCCTTGGCAGTGCGGGCAGAGCGTGAAGCCTTGGCGGAGCGGGCAGAGCGTGGAGTTCCGCTATGCACGCCACCTCCGAAAGAGGTATAGGCGCAGTGGACATGCGTGCAGATGAGGCCTCCAGAGCAAACTTGTGGACAGACTCATGGGCTGAAGAGGTCACTGGGGCGCAGTGTGCAGCCCACACACTCAAAATGGCGATTGCCATAACAGGTAACGCAGTTGGCAGATGAATGCCCACCGGGTCAGTGGGCGTGAGGCTTGGGAGCATTGGCTCTGCGGGACTTGGGAGCGTTGGCTCTGCATGGCTTTGGAGCGTTGGTTTTGCATGGCTTGGAACCGACGGCCTGGGTGAGACCTGACATGGCTCTGGATGCTCGGGTGAGTCCTTGCTTGACATTGAAGGCTCAGCTGTGACTTGACTTGGTGTGACTGGGACCGTTGTGACCTGACTAGGCTTTAGTGGAATAGCCGTAACTGGGCTTGGCGTTAGTGGAGCAGCAGTGACTGGACATGGCTTGACTGGACTTGATTCAGGAGGTGAAGTGGTGTCTTGATTTGATTCAGGAAGTGAAGTTGCTTGACTTAATTCAGGAAGTGAAGTTGCTTGTCTTGATTCAGGAACCTCAGCCATTACGTGATCAGACTTTGCAGGAGTAGCAGCTGTGGTGTGCTCAGGAGAAGCAGACACGACGTTCACCAGCTGTGGTTTGATTGACGTGACGTGAGTGGGCTCTGGCTTGGCAGATGTGACATTGGCGGACGCTGGTTTGGCAGACGTGATGTTAGCGGGCGCTGGCTTGGCAGACATGACGTTAGCAGGTGCTGACTTGGCAGACGTGACGTTGGCGGATGCTGGCTTGGCAGACGTGACGTTAGCGGGCGCTGGCTGGGCAGATATGACGTTAGCGGATGCTAGCTTGGCTGACGTAGCATATGCAGTCGCTGGTTTGGCTGACGTAGCATTAGCAGTTGCTGGCCTGGCTGATGTAGCTTTAGCCATCGCTGGCTTGGCTGTTTGTGCTGACAGCAGTGGTGGGTCCTCTAAGCTTGATATTAGCCGCTGATAAGCCATGAAGATGTGAGGGTGTGATGCTACCGCCCCCATTTTGACGACAGGCTCTGGCGTGGCGGCCATCTTTGCAGCAGGCTCTGGCGTGGCAGCCATATTTGCAGCAGGCTCTGGCGTGGCGGCCATCTTGACCGGGAACTCAGGAACGGAAGCCATCTTGTGAACGGACTCTGGGACGGTGGCCATCTTGGGAACTGTCTCTGGAAGGGCGGCCATCTTGTGAACAGGCTCAGGAAGGGCGGCCATCTTGTGAGCTGACTCAGGAAGGACAGCCATCTTGTGAACAGGCTCTGGATGGGCAGCCATCTTGTGAAGGGGCTCTTGAAGGGCGGCCATCTTGTGAACTGGCTCTGGAAGGACAGCTGTCTTGTGAACAGGCTTTGAAATGGCGGCCATCTTGTGAACGGGCTTTGGGATGGCAGCCATCTTGTGCTGTAGCTCTAGGCTGGCAGACATCTTGTGCTGAGGCTCGGGGCTAGCAGACATCTTGTGCTGTGGCTCAGGACTAGCAGACATCTTGTGCTGTGGCTCAGGACTAGCAGACATCTTGTGCTGTGGCTCAGGGTTAGCAGACATCTTGTGCTGAGGCTCTAGGCTGGCAGACATTTTGTGCTGTGGCTCTAGGCTGGCAGACATTTTGTGCTGTGGCTCTGTGAGTTCCATCATACACGGAGAACCAGATAACAACAGTGCATAATCAAAAAAGTCCTTCAGTGTACATCTGAATTCCCCTCCAGGCAGCATTGATTTTGTTGGTTCATTCAGTCCCATACGGAATAAGTCCTTGAAGTAAACCTCATCAAAAAATGGTATTTTATGCAACAACTCACAGAAACGGTGAACATATTCCTCGACGGGGCGATCTTCTTGTCGGAGGAGCAGAAGTTGGTCGAACGGGTCCATGTTGTGATGCTGGTGGTGAATAAAGCCGCTGGATCCAGGTGAGGCGAAGTATTCTGTCACAAACTGGGACGACTGAGAGTGGGGATCCAAATGCAAGGCTTTATTATGACGATCGTAGACAGGCAGACAGGGTCAATCACCAGCGAACAACAACAGCAGAGATAATCCAGGAGCGTAATCCAACAAGACAGGTGTGGGTCAAAACCAGGTGGGCAGTCCAAAGGAAACAATGAAATGAAAACAAGAAACTAGAAAACTATGGCTAAGACTGGGAAAACAAAAACAGAACTATGGCTAGGGAAAACAACAAGGAGACTAGGAGAACCTGGGAGCAAGGAAAACGCTTGGTAATGTCCGCAACAGCAAATCAATACTTCGCAGTGTGTAAGTGTGTTGGGCTGGCTTTTATGGCAGATAGACAGGAAGCTACCATAGAGGCAGCAGAGGGAGCAGCAACAGTCAGTGGGGGTAAGGGCTCCCTCTGCTGGCCTGGCGTAACATAATCATACACTAGATTTAATTATATCGCACGGACTTGATCTTACTGATATAGATATCGTACCTCAAAGCGATGATGTTACCGATCATTTCCTTGTATCGTGCATGCTGCGTATTACTGATATTAAGTATATAGCTCTGCGCTATCGTCTGGGCCGAACTATTGTTCCTGCTACCAAAGATAGGTTCACCTGCCTGATTTATCTCAACTGCTCTGTGTACCCATAAATACACATGAACTAGACAAAATGACTAGTAACATGGGCACTATCTTCTCTAATACATTAGAAGCTGTTGCCCCCGTCAAGCTAAAAAAGGTTAGAGAAAAACGTACTGTGCCATGTGTAACAGGGAGTCAGACTGAGACGTGCGGATCCATTTGCAGCATTTTATTGTCAAGATCGTAGTCGGGGCAAACAGGGTCAACACCAGCAAACAACAACAGCGAAGATAATCCAGAGAGTAAACCAGTAACCAAGCGTGAGTCAAAAACCAAATGGGCAGTCCAAAGTAACAACAGAAACAAACATAGAAAACAAGGCAAAACAGGAAACAAAACCAGGAATAAACTAGGAAACTCTGAAAACACGGAGACTAGGAAACTGGGGAAATGCTTAGAAATGCAGCCGGGGCAATACAAGACTTCGCGAAGAGCTGTGTGTGTGAGTGGCTTAAATGCATGAGAGTCAATGTGAAACAGATGTGTGCAGCAATCAGTGCAGTGGGAAACGAGGAGCAGGTGTGTGCAGTGATTGGTGCAGTGGCTTATGGGGATTGCAGTCCAGAATGTGTGTGCAAGAGTTCATGAAGACAGGATGGACCACATACGCTCTAACCACCTAATACAACCTGGAGGGTGGTGGAGCGGAGGCGGAACAGGGGGAGGGATGGAGGGCCAGGTCCATGTAGGGGTACTGGAACTATGAACTGAGGCGGAGCCGACGGAGGGAGAAGCCATGGCGGAGGAAGGGTTGGCTCCTGCATGGGGCCGACCGACGGAGGTGGAGCCGGTGGAGCCCGAGGGAGAACCGGAGAGTCGACGGTCCTAGGTGACACAGAGGATCCGGAGGGCCAAGGCGGAACCCAAGGCTCTGGCGACCCCGGCGGAGATGGAGGTCCGGAGGTACGCAGCGGAGCCGGAGTGACAGAGGATCGAGGCTGTGCCCACGGGAGGGAGGAGGTCCACAGAGCCGGCAGGACGGAGTGACGAGGCGCAGCCGGAGGAGTAGAGTCCAGAGGCGAAGGTGGGGCGACGACTGACCGGGGCGGAGCCGGAGAGACGATGGAGCCCGGAGGAGCTGGTGGGCCGACGGCCGACAACGGAGACGAGGGAGCACAGAGCCGGGTTGGAGCCGCAGGGTCGGAGGGCCGAGGTGGAGTCCAGGACTCTGAGACTGGAGGTGATGGTGAGGGATCCTTCAGTCTGGACACCGATGGAGACTGGCAGTCCCACGGCAAGTCCTCTGCACCGAAGGTGGGATGTGGGTGAGCAGAGGGACTGTCAGGAGACAGAGGTGGCGGGACTGGAGCAGCAGGGAGGGTGGGTGGGCATGGCCTCCGTGACCAGAACCGGGCAGACAGGAATCTCAGGACGACTGGATGGGACCAGCGGAGGCTCTGAAAGACTGGGCTGAACCAGCGGAGGCTCTGGAAGGCTGGGCGGAACCAGCGGAGGCTCTGGAAGGCTGGGCGGGACCAGCGGAGGCTCTGGAAGGCCGGGCGGGACCAGCGGAGACTCTGGAAGGCCGGGCGGGACCAGCGGAGACTCTGGAAGGCCGGGCGGGACCAGCGGAGACTCTGGAAGGCCGGGCGGGACCAGCGGAGGCTCTGGAAGTTACTATTAGTGTTCATCATCTGTTTGATTACACCATTACTGATTTTAACATTTATATCATATGTACATCAACTTGACATACAGTAGTCACCACTAATAAGCTACTAAATATATTGTAGTATCCTACATTTTGTACAGCTGCTTTGCAACGATTTGTATCATGAAAAGCGCTATACAAATAAACTTGAATTGAATTGAATTTTATAATGATCCTAAAGACAATAGCTGTGTACCAAAGTGAAGTGCGCACACTTCGAAATGCGTATTTGAAGTGCGATTGTGTCACAGCGGCGTGACACAGGCTGTCCCAATGTGAAGACAACAACACTATGTAACTTTAAGACCCAACAAGGGGAGTGACAAACAAAGGACTATTTAAACACTAATAAAGGGGCGTGGCAACTAAACAAGACAGGTGTACATAATCGAGGATAACGAGGGGGAAGTACAAATAAGGGCAAGGCAAAACCAAATAAACACTGAACAAAGGGGGAGACAAAGGAACAAACCAAATCAATGGGAACACAGGGGGGAAAACACTAGGAAAACACTACAAAACAGACTACAATACTGACAAAAAGCCAGTATTTTTTTTTTTTACACAAAGCCCACAAACAGTAAGACAATCATTATATAAAGCAATAGTCTTTCCCTATATCCCTAGATTTGTCCACAAAGGTTTTAACCAAACTTGAGCACTTCAGTATTTTGTATGCATGTTCTGCGGTGTCATACAGGTCCTTCTCAAAAAATTAGCATATTGTGATAAAGTTCATTATTTTCTGTAATGTACTGATAAACATTAGACTTTCATATATTTTAGATTCATTACACACAACTGAAGTAGTTCAAGCCTTTTATTGTTTTAATATTGATGATTTTGGCATACAGCTCATGAAAACCCAAAATTCCTATCTCAAAAAATTAGCATATCATGAAAACGAGCTATTAACCTAATCATCTGAATCAACTAATTAACTCTAAACACCTGCAAAAGATTCCTGAGGCTTTTAAAAACTCCCAGCTTGGTTCATTACTCAAAACCGCAATCATGGGTAAGACTGCCGACCTGACTGCTGTCCAGAAGGCCATCATTGACACCCTCAAGCAAGAGGGTAAGACACAGAAAGAAATTTCTGAACGAATAGGCTGTTCCCAGAGTGCTGTATCAAGGCACCTCAGTGGGAAGTCTGTGGGAAGGAAAAAGTGTGGCAGAAAACGCTGCACAACGAGAAGAGGTGACCGGACCCTGAGGAAGATTGTGGAGAAGGACCAATTCCAGACCTTGGGGGACCTGCGGAAGCAGTGGACTGAGTCTGGAGTAGAAACATCCAGAGCCACAGTGTACAAGCGTGTGCAGGAAATGGGCTACAGGTGCCGCATTCCCCAGGTCAAGCCACTTTTGAACCAGAAACAGCGGCAGAAGCGCCTGACCTGGGCTACAGAGAAGCAGCACTGGACTGTTGCTCAGTGGTCCAAAGTACTTTTTTCGGATGAAAGCAAATTTTGCATGTCATTCGGAAATCAGTGCCAGAGTCTGGAGGAAGACTGGGGAGAGGGAAATGCCAAAATGCCTGAAGTCCAGTGTCAAGTACCCACAGTCAGTGATGGTCTGGGGTGCCATGTCAGCTGCTGGTGTTGGTCCACTGTGTTTTATCAAGGGCAGGGTCAATGCAGCTAGCTATCAGGAGATTTTGGAGCACTTCATGCTTCCATCTGCTGAAAAGCTTTATGGAGATGAAGATTTCATTTTTCAGCACGACCTGGCACCTGCTCACAGTGCCAAAACCACTGGTAAATGGTTTACTGACCATGGTATTACTGTGCTCAATTGGCCTGCCAACTCTCCTGACCTGAACCCCATAGAGAATCTGTGGGATATTGTGAAGAGAAAGTTGAGAGACGCAAGACCCAACACTCTGGATGAGCTTAAGGCCGCTATCGAAGCATCCTGGGCCTCCATAACACCTCAGCAGTGCCACAGGCTGATTGCCTCCATGCCACGCCGCATTGAAGCAGTCATTTCTGCAAAAGGATTCCCGACCAAGTATTGAGTGCATAACTGAACATAATTATTTGAAGGTTGACTTTTTTGTATTAAAAACACTTTTCTTTTATTGGTCGGATGAAATATGCTAATTTTTTGAGATAGGAATTTTGGGTTTTCATGAGCTGTATGCCAAAATCATCAATATTAAAACAATAAAAGGCTTGAACTACTTCAGTTGTGTGTAATGAATATAAAATATATGAAAGTCTAATGTTTATCAGTACATTACAGAAAATAATGAACTTTATCACAATATGCTAATTTTTTGAGAAGGACCTGTATTTTCTAATGTTAAGATTGCACAACTGTCTTAATATTTTTCATTAGTGTTTCAGTTTTCTCTTGTTTTAGGACTATTCTGAATCTGGGGAAAATTGACCTGCTGGGAAAGGACTTAAAAAAACACAAGCAAGCAAATTAAATACACATTTTTTGCTGAAATTCATTGTGCTGTTTTTGTTAACAGGCATGGTTTATTTGCTCTGCCTTATCATTGTAAGTGTCCGGGACAGCTGAGGAAGTGAGTGAGATCTGGTGGAGCTACTCAGGGAGGATATCAAATTCCAGAGAGAGAGACAGAGGAGAGAAGAGCACAGGAGAGCAGGAAGAATGGTTAACGAATAAATTAACTATTCTCTCAAAGAAGAGACAACAGTGCGTACATTACATTTTTCAATGGCTTTTTTTTTAAATGTCACTTTGTCAATAAAACAGCCCAATTTCTGCAGTTTATTTTTGTGATGCAAGTAAAAAAAAAAAAGAAATGAATATGTGGCATTTTTGTCATTTATTTGTAACTGAGCTAAGTATATTGTTAATTTTTGCAGCTTATAATTTTTACACAAATTCTTTTATACATTTTTTTTTGTCCTTTAAATACTTTTTACACATTAAAACAAATCATTCTATACATTACTCAAAATACTTTTTACAACAACTTAGGTTTAACATCAGAAAAACAACATCAATTTTAAGCCCAGCCCTGCAAACCCACGGCAAACTGCCAAAACTGTCACTTGGGGGCGACTGGCCAGCACCTCCTCAGCGACTCAGGGGACAATGGGGTGGACAGTGGAACAAGGCATGTCAAACACTCTGGAGACCACTGTTAGGGTTTACGTGCTGGATGGACGAGACAAGATGCGAAGTACTATATTTAATAATCTTCTGACAGGAACAAGGCAAGAACACGGAGGACTTCCACACACGAACATACGTTAAAGACCGACGATTAACTGAAAACAGAGACTGACTTATAGGGTGAACTGATAATTACAGACAGGTGCAGGGAATCACAGAAACGAGGGCTAAACCAAATCACATAGATGAACAGGGGGAGACAACGAGAGAAACCAATGATCAAAACAGACATGACTGTGACATTACACCCCCCTCCGAATAGGTGCGTCCTCGCGCCATAGAATAAGAAAAACAAAACAGAAAAGAGGGGCGGAAAACCATAAAAACAGAGTCCAGGATGGAGGAGGCTTCGGCGGAGGACGCAACCCAAGGAGGGGGACTGAAACAAAAGTCCAAATAGCAGAACAGACAGTCCAAGGGGGCGACGATGGTGGGAGGAGCCAGGGAGGACACAGGAGTGACCCGGTGCAGGAGGAAATAAGCAGGACCCAGACCACAGCCATGATGATGGCCCACGGTGGAGCCGACGGAGGGAGGAGCCATGGTGGTGGAAAGAATGCCGACTCCAGGGGGCCGACCGACAGAGGCGGAGCAGCTGGCAGAGGAGCCCGAGGCGGAGACCTGGACTCGGAGGCTGGAGGCGGAGCAGAGGGATCCTCCAGCCGAGACGCCGATGGAAGCTGGCAGCCCCGCGGCGAGCCCACTGCACAGGTGTTGGGCTGAGGGTGAGCTGAGGGGCTGTCAGGGGACAGCGGCGGCCAGGCAGACATGGATGTGGATGACAGAGGGTGGGTGCGTGGGAATTCCAGGCAGACATGAAGATCGGGACAGAAGGATATTTCCGTGAAAAAGTCAATAAGATCCCCAGAATCTTGCTCAATCTCACCCCCAGCAGTGGGCAGGGCTCTCTATCGCCCTCTCTTGCTCCACGTCACAATCCACCGTCACGGATGTTGATGCCGGCTCTCGCACCTGGTCAGACGGGTCAGGCTCTGGCTCTGTCGCTCTCGGCTCTGGCTCCCCATCTGCGGTGGGCGCGGGCTCCAACTCCGCTTGTCAGGGTGATGGTTGGCTGGGTTCTGGGTCTGGAGTGGGGCTGACGTCCTCTTCGACAAAGTCGATGGTCCATGACGATTTGCAGGATGCCAGCACCCACTCGATGTAATCCGGCAGGCTCTCTTGAGGACCCTCCCCGGATAGCAGCGCCTTGGTGGTAGAATTCAGTCCGATGTGGTAGTCGCATAGGCTGCTATCCGGGAAGTGTGACTGGTTTGCCAGGAAGAGAAACTCATGTGCGTGGTCCTCAAGAGAGCGTTCCCCCTGCCTCAGGAGGATCAGGAGAACAGTAGGGTCCATAATAAACTGAAAAAAACAAACACTGAGAAAAAACGGAAAAGAAACGCAGGTAAAGGTGCCGGATATAAACTGTTTCGGTCGGTCTTTTCTGTTATGATTTACGTGCTGGATGGACGAGACGAGATGCGAAGTACAATAAGAACAATATTTTTAATAATCTTCTGACAGGAACAAGGCAAGAACACGGAGGACTTCCACACACGAACATACAACGTTAAAGACAGACGATTAACTGAAAACAGAGACTGACTTATAAAGGGTGAACTGATAATTACAGACAGGTGCAGGGAATCACAGAAACGAGGGCTAAACCAAATCACATAGATGAACAGGGGGAGACAACGGGAGAAACCAATGATCAAAACAGACATGACTGTGACAACCACTCTGTATGATGTTCCACTGGCCAGACACTTCTCAGAAGATCCAGCAGCACTGTCATGTCCTCCCTACTCAGACAAAAACATTACAAAACCTGTCCAGCACTGGCACATTCAGCTTTATCCTGCAGTACAGGGGTGCAATCTGATTTAGGGAAAGAAGGAAAAGAGAAATTGTTTAGAGCTATGAAAGTGATTGGTAGAAGAAATATTGAAAAACTTTAGTGAACTTGTAGTAACTACACAATGGGGAAAAGCTACTAGCCATATTTAAAACCTTAGTTAAAGGGATAGCTTATGCAAAAATGAAAATTCCAAACCTGGAACAACTTGAGGGTGAGTAAATGATTACAGAATTTTCATTTTTGGTGAACTATCCTTTAAGTAAAAGTGTTTTATTGCAAATCCCTGTTGAAAAAAAAAAAAAAAAAACAGAATATGCTGGTAAGGTAGGTTTTGGTGCTGGGATGCTGGTTTTAGCTGGTCCTGAGCTGGTCATGTGCTGGTCCTGAGCAGGAGGGACCAGCACATGACCAGCTAAGGACCAGCTTAAATCAGCTAAAACCAGCATCAAAACCTACCTAACCTAACTTTTTAAGTTGATTGCTTCATATACTGTTGGGTAGTTTAATCTACAACAATGCATCATGCTGTAAAATACTTTTCAGGATTTCTCTCCATAGAGTGGACTACTATGGTGCCCCGAGTTTAAACTTTCAAAATGCAGTTTAAATGCAGCTTCAAATGATTCCAGCCTAAGAAGAAGGATCTTATCCAGCAAAACTATCGCTAATAACTTGTCATTTTTAAATGACAATTTATTAGGGATGGGACGATAAATTGTTGCAACACGAATCGATAAATGATTTAGCATTGATTGAGATTTCTGAAAATGTCGCAATTTGTTCTCAAATCAATTCTGAGCTTAATTTTGAACAGCAGATGGCACTGCTTGATTTAGAAACAGCGGTGCTCTGCTTGTTTCCAAATCCTCAAATGCACTTAATCCTAAAATAACCATTCATACAATTCGAAAAAGTTAAAACAAATTACAAGGGTGTTCACAGTGGGGTGTGTTTACATTAATCTCACGTCAAAGCATTCGGAGGCGAGGTGAAATTACACAACTCATCTGAATGCACAAGTGCTTAGCACTCTTCTATGTGAGCGCTTAAGTGTGCAGATAAAAACTAGATTACAGACTGGTAAAATCTAAACTCAGAATGGACTCCAAAGAGAAACGCGATGAAATCGGAAGATCTTCGAATCGATCAGCGAATCGATTTACCATTCCATCCCTACTATTTAGATACTTTTTAAACTCAAACACTAGTCTTGTCTTGCCTTTTTTTCTGGTCATTTTATGTTCTCCCTCAACTTCAAAAATCTTTTTTTAAAATCACCCTACATCGCTGCAGAAGTAGCCTACCGACACAGTGTTTGAAAAGTTAACATGCAAAGAAGAACAAACACCCTTAACAAAGAAGGTAAAACAGCGATGTAGGATGCTTTTGAATTTGAGGGAGAAAATAAGATTTGAGTTTTTCGACATACCCTAACAGTCTTGAACCTGAGAAAAGCAGAGTTCAGGCAGAGCAAGACAAGATGAGCTTTTGAGGTTAAAAAGTATATAAATTGTAATAAAAAAAAAAATAAAAAAACCCGAATCGTTTCGCTAGATAAGATGCTTCTTCCTCGGCTCGAACTTCTTTAAAGAAAAACATGAATATCTTGGATGACAAGGGGGTGCGTACATTATCTGTAAATTTTTGTTCTGGAAGTGAACTTCTCCTTTAACAAATGTACTTCCTTACAGTCCACAAATTGTTGCTAACTATATCAAAGGCTACACCCAAAGGACTTGGACCGGTGTTACGGTTTAACTGGTTACCATGTTATCTGGTGACCAACTTCTGCGCCAGATGTGAAGGACCGAACGCTGCAGATTCGCCGATTCTGAAAGCACAAACTGACGTGATATTAAGCTGTCTAATAAACGCACACTTGCTCATTACATGATTTTGGTATTCTTGTAAAGATACAAATCATTGATATGATCGCCCGTAGCGGCTGAAATACGGAAAATAAACAAAAAAATATTTTTAGCACGGGTTTCAAACACGCGCTAAAAACAGTTGCGCTGTCTATTTGAGTCACATGTTTCCAAAGTATTTCTACGAGAAAAACGGCAAAAACAACGTGTAAATAACGTCATTTTTTATATTTATCAAACGAGACATCAGCTAGTCTCTGAAGAAAATGTACCATGTTTTTACTATAGTAAATAGCGATAGCGTTAATTAAACCACAGTATCCTCAAATTTACATATGTCTGGGACTCCATGAAATGTACTTCAACATAACAAACCATAAATGGTAATATCCTTATACTATAATATTAACGGTTTTATGCAACAGGAACAGTAATTGGAAACCCTTGGCGGCGTGCACTTTACTTTGGGACACATCTATTGATTAGCATGCTCAGTTGTGTTTTATTAGGGTTAGAGCTTAACTCTGCAAGTAAGTGAATCTCGTGGACCAGATCTGAGGACCCGCCCTCTAACTACAACTTAGTTTGTGGCATGCTTAGCAGACTTTGAGCGACTGGAGATGATGGATTCCAATTAGTGAAGGGACTTCTCTTTCCTGTGGTGAAGGGTAGATTGGCAGGACTTTGGCTATGTAATAAAAACACGATTAAATAAAATTGCTGCACTAAAACAATATGATTCCACCTTCCTTTGCTAAACATCTATTCATGTTTCTTTTATATTTGTCTGTAAAAGGATTTTTCATGATTACGTTATGCTATAAATTATGACTTTCATTACTTGCCATTTAGAAAAATGTGATCTTTTCTTCAGGTCTTATGCTTTTTCTCCCCTCGAGACATGCCCACACAAAATCTACCATGATATCGCTAGTTCCCATGAAAATACGTTTTGTTTTTACTAAAAACAAAGTTGTGGTAACACAGTGGCTCAATCGCTATGCAGGTTTTATTTAGGTACAGATAACAGGGAGCACATTTTCCATACAGTGTGACAATCATGGCATTTTTTGACAGTAAGTACAGAGAGCAGGTATGAACATTTGTTTTCTTTGCACCATTTCTATCAGGCAGGGTGTGGAGCATGAAGTCCTTGGGTAAACAAATCTTACAAAATACCGTTAATTGGCTTAAGCATTCAATGATTGTGATAATCGCACATCTTTAGAAATCAACAATTAATTACATTAAAAATACACTAAAAAATGACAACAAAATCAGGAGTCCATCAGCATTACCTTGTGTAAAGTGGAATGCTTTTTCATTGTGTACAGCAAACATTTTCATCAATACAAAATACCAGATCAGATGTTTTGGCGTTTGTATCAACAACAAAGCAGTGATTTATGTTCCCTTGTTACTAACCAAATTTGTATAAAACACTGGCAATAAAAATGTATTTCATCATACACAAGAATAATTTGTCTGAAACACGCTTTTTATTTCAGACGCGTCTGGACCACATTCGAGGAAAATGTGCAAAACGAAGAAACAAGCGTTAAGTGCCAGAAAACAACTACTTCATAAATAAGCTCTTTATATATCACAGCCAACTGAAATCCTTTAGTGACAGAGGCTTTAGTTCAATTACATATAATAAATTTGCATATTACAAAGTCTTAAAAGCAATAAAATAAACACTGCCAATATAGCAAAGCAGTCTCTTTATTGATGTTTTACTGGTATCTTGGCCAGGAAGTAGGGTTGAGGCTTAAAAAAATTTAAAAACACTGACCATAGCATCAACTGGCTGACACCCGTATTGTATAGTCCATGAATTTTGTTCCATCTGAGTAGAGTGAACATGGATCTCTAAGCTGACTCCTCTGCTATATGCTAAAGTGCCAGATAAAGTGTCTTTGAACAACGAGGCACCATACTAGACCTCTGGAGCACACCACTCAAAGTCTTTTGCAGTTCTGCAGTGAGAAGTTGCAGCTGTTGATGCTGACCCTCCTCCTGCTCTGGCTATCTGCCACAGGGGATAGTGTCTGAGTCAGGCTCACTTGTGCATTACTAAAAGATGCTATCCTCCCACTCCCGGCAATCTGCAAGTTGACAGTGGTGGCATAACTGGTTTTTAATGTCGCTTTGGACCCTTGATTAGGAACACTGTCTTCTGTTTTGTCCTCAGTTGGGAATTGGATGGGACTCTCTCTCATATTCATATTTGGGTTAGCTGGAGCAACATAGGGACAGATCAGAGTGCTCCGACAAGTAGATTCCGCAACCTCTATGTCGTCTTGCTCTGTCTCAGTTTTAGTATTGGGCTCTGTGTTGTATTTTGCCAACATATCATTTACATCTGGCCAGGCAATGCTTGTGAAATGTTTCCCGCTATAACTGGTCGTTGTTAGTCTGACAGGTGAAAGAGGACCAGGGCTGATAGAAGATGGGCTGCCACTGTATGAACCCCCACGAGGACTTGTTAACCCCAAATCTGAACCCACTGACCATCGTCCACTTTCTGCCCAAGATCTGCGTTCGTATCTTGTTGGACTGGGTGGTCTATCCCCTAGAGCGACAAAGGGCAAACTGGTTCCTCGTAGCCGCCTCTGGCTCTGAGAGTTGGTTGCTGAACATGAAGACGTTCCCACTGGGGTAGGAGAGATGATTCTGGGTCCTCTTTGTGTAGAGTTTGTTTCCACTTTTGTTGGAGAAGATGCATTTGTTAATGAGGGATTCCTTGGCTGCGGATTAGCAAAGCCCCATACACTTGCAGGAATGCCAATAGGGGGTGGCGAGGTGATTCTGGGGCTTTCACAAGGAGATAATGAACAAGCTGATGTTGATCTTGAGATCTCCAAAGATAGAGGTGTAAAGAAGCCACCTTGTCTGGGGGCTCTGGGATTTGGTGGCTTTGACACCAGATGACTGGAGTGGTTTGGAGCAGGTGGAGGGGAGCAGATTCGGGTGACTGGAGATGGGCAAATAGAAGGGGACTGTACACGAGAGCTAGGCTCAGAGGACGGAAAAGGACGAGCCACCCTATTGTGCAAGGTTGTTCTTTGAGAATCGTGGAAATGAGGGAGTCCACCCGCATTTGAGTGTGGTGCTTTTTTGTGGTTAGTGGCCCACCCGTTATTACTTAAACTGTTGTTATTGTTATTATTACCATTTAAACTGTAAGAAGGCTGTTCAAGAGCAGCAGAGTTTGGGCTGTTAGCAGATGGAACTGAATGTAGGCTAACTGGAGGTGCAGGAGATACTGACCGTTGACTACGGTAAGGAGGAGGGGACTGAACTGTTGCTGGACTAGATCCAAGACTGTTCGATCTGAATGGGGATGGACAAGATCGTAGGGGCTGACTCCCTGTCCCAATGCTGGGTGTACTCCTAAAACCTGAATCAGCACTTGAGTCCAAGGTGATAGGTTTAGGTGAGGGTGACCTTAGCCTTACAGAAGATGTGGGCAGAGGAGAGGAGCTTACAGGTGGGGAAGCAGACTGAAGATGTGCACCTCTCTTGGCCATGGTATGAGAAATTGTCTGACTGATACAAGAGGCAGCAAGAGACTTTGTAAGAGCTGAGGCTGTTGAGGACTGTCTAGAGTTCTGGGCACCTCTAATTGGAGAGGGGGATCGCATTCTCAGGTTTGGGCTAAAGGCAGATGGTGGTTTTGCATCTAATGGACGTCCACAACCAAAAGGAATGTTTGAAGGCTTATCATTAGGAGCCTGAGAGAAGGACTGCTTGTGAGGAGAAAGGCCAGAAGTCGAAGTATCCTGAATCTGTTCCTCGGTCCGCAGTGAAGTATGTGACACTCTGAAAGATAAAACAGATTAAAATTAAATCAAATACTTACACTGCTGTCATATAAACTACAATGGCATAACCCAGAGATACTCAAATATGGCTTGTGAAGTCCGCTTTCATTGGAGTTTAGCTCTAACCCTGATTAAAAGCAGGGGTGCCCAAACTCAGCCCTGGAGGGCCGGTGTCCTGCACATTTTAGCTCCAACTTGCCTTAACACACCTGCAGGAAAGTTTCTAGTATGCCTACTAAGTGTTTGATTTGCTGCTTCAGGTGTGTTTAATTGGGGTTGGAGCTAAACTCTGCCGGACACTGGCCCTCCAGGACCCAGTTTGGGCACCCCTGGTCTGTCCTGAAGACATTGATTAGCATGCTCAGGTGTCTTTGATTAGGTTTAGAGCTAAACTCTGCTGGAAAATGGATCTCGCAAGCCAGATTTGAGGATCTCTGGCATAACCTAAATGTCAACTGGATACACCAGGGGTGCCCAAACTCTGTCCTGGAGGGCCAGTGTCCAGCAGAGTTTAGCTCCAACCAGCTAATCAAGCCCGCACTAGGCATACTAGAAACTTCCCCTGGATGAGTGTTGAGGCAAGTTGTGCAGGACACTGGCCCTCCAGAGTTTGGGCACCCCTGGGATACACCCTATAACAGCGTTCCTCAAATCTTACCCTGGAGGGCCAATGTGCTGAGTTTAGCTCCAACCCTGATCAAACTCATCTACCTGTGATTTTATAATAATCCTGAAGACAGTGATTAGCATGGTCAGGTGTGCTTGATTAAGGTTAGAGCTAAACTATTCAGGAAAGTGGAACTTTGTGGGCCAGATTTGAGGATCCCTGCACTGTAGCTACAGCTTGGTTTGTGGCATGCTTAGCAGACTACCTTTGAGCGACTGGAGATGATGGACTCCAATTGGTGAAAGGACTTCTCTTTCCTGTGGTGGAGGGTAGATTGGAAGGTCTTTGGCTAGTAAACCTTGGTAGCTCATCCAAAGGAGGTCCACCTACAGGGGGTGTAGAGGGTGGGCTCAGAGTCTTTGAGTTATTGCTCAGGTCTTCTTTGGATTTAACATCCGGCGGACTACACTTGCCGCATGAACCAAGCAGAGGCGTCAGTTTTGTAGAGCAAGTTGTATCCTCCTGCAACTGGACTAAAGGGTATGATTGCTCTGATCCTTCAAAGATGACTACAGTGTCCAGAACACAGTTTTTCACAGAGGCTGCTGACTGTGCTGGAGGACATACACCTGGTTCACTAACAGAGGACACTGCAGGTGTTATTTCCTCCATGCTAGTGGTTTCAGTATCAGCCTGGGCCTGCTTGGAATTCAAATGTCCTGTATGCATTTCATCT
Source organism: Garra rufa (assembly GCF_049309525.1). Lineage (NCBI taxonomy): Eukaryota > Metazoa > Chordata > Actinopteri > Cypriniformes > Cyprinidae > Garra > Garra rufa. The sequence continues at coordinate 24,055,185 of NC_133374.1, forward strand.
TGTTTATCATCTATAGACAATATGGTTTCACAGTGCTGTACAGTTAAGTCCATTTTCTCCTCTACACTGTGAATCTCTTCTTCTAAATGTTTAATGATTAGTGGGTCAATAATAAGTTCACTACTTGGGCTAGAATTGCTCACAAAAGCAGAATTCTCTTCTTGCAATATCTCTCCTTCTTCAGTACTACTTATTGCAATGGATTTGTCCACAGCATTTAAATGGTTCTCCTGAAAGTCAGCATGCTGGTCCAATGAAAGTTCGGCTGGGTTGGATGGCATTTCTGGCTCAGCTTGAACTTGAGTTACAGAGCAAGTTGGAAGTGACAAGGATTGATCTCCCTCTTGTACTTTAGACTCACATATTTCTAAGGAGCTTTCTCTTTGGTCTGATATCACAGAGGCCTGTGATTCCATAACAGTTGTTAATGTTTGAACTGAAGTAGCAGATGAAAAATACAATGAATTAGATCCATTTGTTGAGATCTCATCTGGGGGCCCAATGACATTGCAATCATTTTCTTGGTGATATGTTGTAGACAGTTTCTCCCTTAAAATGATGTGACCAAAAGGCTCAGTAAGTGTTGATACTGAAGATTCTTCTGCAACAAAACAATAGGCAGCATTTTATTAAACATAAATTTAAAAGTTATATCACACAAAAGCATAATTGAATAATATATGGATTAGGTACTCACCCGTTGGCTGATTTAGCATTCTTACATCCCCCTGGTGCAGCTGTACTTGCCGAGACTTGGGTGAAGTGCTTCCTTTTCCCTCCACTGACCAAGCTCCCCTACTCACTCGTGTTTTCTTCTGGTGTAGTGGTACTTTCATGCTGCTTGCTTTTGCTGTGTACATGCGTGCAAGCATTTGCACTTTATTAAGAATCTTTTCTGAGTTTTCCACCAAGCATTGATTGACTGGTCCACCCTCAAAAAATCCTAAATCTGGTACCTCTTCCATTCCTTCGTAAAGGGTACGGCTACACGTTACAACCTTGCTATGACGAGACCATCGGCCAACTTTAATCTGACTGGGAAGGCTATCCAGGTTTCCATTAGAGGACATCATAGCTCTTGTTCTACTTCCGTACTGAAGAGATGTATCCGCTGTCTCTGTTCTCTGCAGATTAGATGTGTCTGAAATGTCTTGATCACATGGTGAACGTTCATGTTTATGCTGCACCTGGGTCGTTGTGCAATTTAGGGATGTTTCGTTTTTCTCAGAAGCATCTGTATGTTCACCACAGCTCTTTTCCTTTGAGAAAGGGACTTTCAGATTGTTTTTAAAGTCTTGGCCAGTTCTTTCTTTCTCCTTCCAGAGTTCCATACGGGGGTTGAACTCACAAACATCTTCATTCTTTTTATCTGCAGGCTTGCTGTTTAATAATTGTTTTTGTTCTTGCATAACATCTGAATTTGCAAGAGGAATGTCTGTATTGGCAGATTCCTCATGGTTGAAATTCTGGTCAACTTGGTCTGACATTGGGAGTAATGAAGATGCTGTGTTGGTTTCGACACAGTCTGAGCGGCTACTCTCAGACTCAGCTAGACTGTCTTGTCGAACACAAACATTGAATCGAGATACTGAATCCTTTACTAATCCAGCAGGAATATGAGAGAAGCTGTTTCTTCGGGTTGTCTGACCCTCCTCAACACTTGCCTCTGCTGCCTCATAATAGCTGCGTATCTTCTCAATAATCTGCTTGTCACTTTTGGTCAGTTTTTGCTCAGGTTCTACTTTGGGAACAGGAGAGCTGTCAGTTGTTTTTATCGTAGTAGCAATATGAGCACAAGCTGGTTTAGCCTCACACACTTCGTCATCAATGGTTTTTTCCAAATTATCAGACAGATGAGGTTCTTCATTTTTACTAACAGAGTCCTCAGTGTCTTTTTCCGCCTTTTCACTTGTGGTCTTTAACATTTCTGCTTTGGATGATTCACTCTGACTGAGCTCTGGTAATGTCAACTCCCCTGACTGATTTACTTCCTTAGAGATATGCAATAGTGATGATGATGATGCTTTCTCAAGTTCCTCTGATGGAGCAACATGTGCTTCACAGGATGGATAGCTGTCCTCATTTTTGTCTGACCCCTCTACCAGTGTTTCTTCTGGCTCTGATCTTTCGGTATCGTTGGTCTGATGTTCATTTTCATCCACCTCAGCTATTAGTGGTTTGGATTCTTCTAATCGCTGTGGCTCTGACGGCTGGACTTCCGGGGACTCTGGAGTCAACTGGCACAATGGAAAACAAAAATATGAGTAAAATGCCATTTCTTTTAACTAGAAGCTTACATTAACAGCATTTTTGCTACAAAATCACTGATGTCAATGTGTGAATATTGTTTGAGGTTTCAAAATGTCTCGTGCTATACGTACCACTTCAGACGTTAGCTCTGCCATGCCTTGTCGAGCACGGCTCTCGTTAATGAACTGCATGATTTCCTCGGTAATGGACAGTGTTGGTGGTGGAGGGAGTGGAGTCATGTCGTCCTCGTCCTGGCATAAAGCCAGATCATCACGGCCAGATTCAACTTCAATGACAGAGGATGCCAGAGTACTGGTACTGCCCGAAGAGCCCATACTATCAGCCTGTGGGCACAACTCTCCTTCACTGCCAGCCTGAAAACCCATTAAACGGACAGAAGTAACCTATGAAAAACATTTTATCACAGCTGTGATACCAAAAGTATAAACAAAGCCTATTGCTACAAGGTTGTATTATGTCGCAAAAATTATATAATCAAAAGGGTCATGGCATGAGAAATCAAATTTTCCTCAATCTTTTGGCATACAAGAGGTCTTTGTACCATTAAAACATCCTGCAAGTTTTATAGCGTAAAACCTCCCCCTTATTATAAACAAAGCATTTATTTAATCAAGCTCCAAAAACGCCTTGTTTGGATTTGAGGTGCCAGGATGACGCCTGCTAAGTGCTGTCATCTGCATAAACACTGCCTCCAGAGCAAGACATCGATGAATAGTCATCTTCTCACCATAGGCCCCACCCACTGGCATTCAGTCGCTTAGCAGCTTGACACTTGAATACGATTAATGAGTGTTGTGTCGCATCAAAAGCAAATGGAAATTACAGTCACTGCCACTATCTTGTCTACACTGGATACAGTATACAGATACACGTTTGCTTTTTTAATGACAGTCCATGTGCTTGTGTCTGTCGTCAAAAGGACAAATGGAGTGCTTCGTTTTGTAAATGAAGCACAGTGTCATGGAGAGTTCACAAAGAAACATTTATTGAAAGATGAAGTGGTACTAGATCTGATTGCAACTGCATCACAAACATCACAAACTATAAGTAAGTATCTTAATGCTTTGTCTGGAAATGGCCATTTTTTGTGATGTTGATACTGTTTTCTATGCAATGATGTTAGCCAATCATAACAGTGGCAGATTACTGACTGAAGTTTTAAAGAAGTTCACTTCCAAAACAAAAATTTACTGATAATGTACTCACCCCCTTGTCATCCAAGATCTTCCTGTCTTTCTTTCTTCTGACGATAAGAAATTGTTTTTTTGAGGAAAACATTTCAGGATTTCTCTCCATATAGTGGACTTCTATGGTGCCCATGAATTTGAACTTCCAAAATGCAGTTTAAATGCAGCTTCAAAGGACACTAAATCATCCCAGCAGAGGAAGAAGGTTCTTATTTAGCAAAATATATTATTTTCTAAAAAAAAAAAAAAAAAAAATTATATACTTTTTAACTTTGTGCATTCCGGTTCAAGACAGTTAGGGTAGGTCGAAAAACTCCCATCTCATTTTCTCCTCCAACTTCAAAATCATCCTACATCGCTGCAAAAGTACCGACCAAGTGTTTACAAAGTGAATGTACAAAGAAGATCAAATGCCCTTTACAAAAAAAAGGTAAAACAGCGATGTTGGACGATTTTGAAGTTGGAAGAGAAAATGAGGTGGGAGTTTTTTTACATACCCTAACGGTCTTGAACCGGAATATACAGAAATACACAGTAAACAGAGCTAGACAAGACATGCATTTGAGGTGAAAAAGTACAATAAAATTTTCACTAGATAAGACCTTTCTTTCTCGGCTGGGCTCATTTAGAGCCCATTGAAGCTGCATTTAAACTGCATTTTGGAAGTTCAAACTCATGGGCACCATAGAAGTCCACTATATGGAGAGAAATCCTGAAATGTTTTCCTCAAAAAACATAATTTCTTTACAACTGAAGAAACAAAGACATGAACGTCTTGGATGACAAGGGGGTGAGTAAATTATACATTTTTGTTCCAGAAGTGAGCATCTCCTTTACAGGACCCAGTCCTTAAAACAGGTTGTTTCAGAATGCAAGGCACAGAATGAGGGATGAAAATAATATTTTTCCACATATTTATGTTTTTGTGCAAAAAAAGTTTATTAACATAAGTTAACCATGAGGTACATATTAAAATAATTCAAAAACACATGTCATGACCCCTTTAAGGCTGTATGTTTAATGGAAAAAAAAAAGAAATTTTCTCATACCTTTAAAGAACCTGGATTCCATGAAGAGTGAAGCCATGGCAGATCGTAAAAAGAAAAACAGAAACAAAAATTGATTTAACTTTTTTCCTTTTTAAAGACCATTGAATTCTTTAAGTCTATATCTCTGGTCAATAATGTTTACTTTTCACATTGACTTTCAAAGCAACATCATCACTGATCAAAGAACAACAAGATAACAGAATTATAGAAAGTGAAAGAACTAAAGTTTACACTCACCACTTTGCTGGAACGCAGCTTCAATGTCTTTGGCAGGCGCTTGAGGTAGATAAAGATTAAATTTTAGACTTTAAACTTTACAAACTATTTGCCAAAGTACAAAAGTACAATAACTTGGTGTTAGCCCCAATATAACTTAAATAAAAAAGAGATATAGTTTTATATAGCTGTATAGAGCTGTGTATATACAGTAGTTCTAAATATTTTTAGAACTTTTTATTTTACACCTGTAAATCTGAGAATAGATTATATTCACCAGACTGTCTCCTCCCACGCTTGTATGGCAGGTTACCCTCTAAGAGGAGTGGAAGGCTTTTTTTGGCTTTCTCAGGAGTGTAGATGAACTCTGGTGGCTCTGTCAAAAGTTATGTAGTTCACTTTTATGAGTATTTGAAGTTTGAAGTGCGGTTTGGCAGTTATAAAGTAATTCTAATGAACACCACGTGTCAGACCTGATTGCCTTCTTCCTCTGTGGTAGCTATGAACATCATCCAGTCGTGGAGAAGGCATTGGTTTTCTTATTGGCTCCTGATCAAACTGTGGGGCTAAGTATGGTACAAAACAACAAAAATGAATAATGCACATCAAGTCACACTCACTGCCGCAAGCAACAGTTCAAAATGATAAGAATGCGAAGAATACTTACACTGACAGAAGTTGTCACCAAGAACCTGCCTTGCCTGGAAACATTATATAAATAGATATTTAGCGTTATGTTGTCCTTCTGTGAACTATGTATGACTGAACTAATGCACACATCTCAAAATGTTGGTCAGTTTGTCCTTGACATGATGCATAGTTTAACCTACAAAAAACTCACTTTTTGGGGTAAGGATGCAGGATGGTTTTCCACTATCATCCTTTTGAGGTAATGTAGCCACAGCCGCTTCTCCTCCTGGTTTTTAGCCTACAGAGAAGAATAGTAAGCAATATACATTACAAAAAGTGTCTTTTCATTACTTTTCAGTAATGAAGTTGTCAGTAGTCTGTCTGATGTGCATTTGAAATATCTTACCTGAACAATGTGTTGCTGTTTTGGGATTGTTTGGTCAGACACCTTAAAACAGAGGGGATCCTTCATGTTTTCCACTAAGAGCAGATTACAGCACTTGAAATATGAGAGGAAAAAAGAGAAAAACATAAGGCTTGCATATTTTAAATGCTTTAGGTAAAATGCTACATTCCTACTGTAGTTATATACTGAAATCTGATGACAAATGATAATGACTTACAAATATATGAGTGCTGTAAATGAAATGATCCAGCCTCTTCTTGGCAATAAGAAGCATTTTGTCAAAAAGAAAGAATGCTCTTTCCTTTTTCACACGCTGAACCCGGAAGGAACCTTCAAGTACCAGCTCTCCGAAGCCACTGAGATCAGGCCCAGTCCAGTTTAGCAACAAGCTCTCAATCTCCTATAAAAAAAGAAGACATTTGCAATAGAATTAAAGCATTCAGCGAAAAAAAATAAAATGCTGACTGTCATTAATTACTCAACCTCATGTCATTCCAAACCTGTAAATACGGTGTTCATTTTAGGACATCCTCAGTCCTCAGTCATACAACGAAAAGTGTCATGCCTCAGACTAAAAGGCTTCAGTCACAGGACAAAACGGCATTGTGCCTCAGACTGAAAGGCTTTAAGTCTCAGAAAAAATGACGTCAAGTGTCAGGACTCGTACAATTAGACATTGGATGAAACAAACTCGGATTAAAAGGCATCAGACAAACAGACATCAGACTAAACGGACTCAGTTTCTTGTTTTTTTTTTTTAAGAATTTAAAAATGATCTATTTCGTTGTCAGAAAATAAGAAAGCAAGATGAACTATTTCATTGTTTCATTAAATGCTAAACTAATTAAATTGTATACAGAGGAGAAAATGCATTTCACAAGTATTGTGTGTATGTTTAAAAAGGTTATAATATTGCAACTAGCTAGCTTGTATGTTGCCAAAGAGTACTAAAGTTACCCTTACGGAAAATAACCACGGTTTTATTACAAATAAAACTGTGGTTATACAAATGGTAATCAATACACCAAAAAAAAAAAAAACATGTTTCTACACTTTTACTATAGTAAAACCAGAGTCTGTTTAGTCTGATTCCTTTTTGTCTGATGCCTTTTAATCTTAGTCCGTTTCGTCTGATGTCTAAAGGATGTCATAAAGTGAACACCTTACGTAACACCTTTGTTCATCTTCAGAACACAAATAAAGATATTTTTGATGAAATCCGAGAGCTTTCTGACCCTGCATAGACAGCAACACAACTGACACGTTCAAAGCCTAGAAAGATAGTAAGGAGATTGTTAAAATAGTACATGTGACATCAGTGGTTCAACCATAATGTTTATGCAAAAAAAACTTTATTCAACAATTATTCACTTTACATTCGATTAAACCACTTAATGTCACATGGATTATTTTATCAATGTCTTTATTTCCTATCTAGGCCTTAAAGGAACACTCCACTTTTTTTTGGAAATAGGCTCATTCTCCAATTCCCCCGAGTTAATAAGTTGATTTTTACCGTTTTGAAATCCATTCAGCCGTTCTCCTGTTCTGACGATATCACTTTTAGCATAGCTTAGCATAGATCATTGAATCCTATGAGACCAGTAGCATCGCGTTCAAAAATGACCAACGAGTTTCGATATTTGTCCTATTTAAAACTTGACTCTTCTGTAGTTATATCGTGTACTAAGACCGGCGGAAAATGTAAAGATGCGATTTTCTAGGCCGATAAGATTAGGAACTACACTTCCATTCCGGTGTAATAGTCAAGGAAGTTTGCTGCCGTAATATGGACGCAGCAGGCGCAGTAATATCTTGCAGCACCTGAAATTAGTTCCCAGCTAGGTAACTGCCAATGTGACCGGCTTTTTGAAATTGTGACCGAACTTCAGGCGCTGTGTGATATTACTGCGCCTGCTTCGGCCATGTTGCGGCAGCAAACCTTGACTATTACGCCGGAATGGGAGTGTAGTTCCTAATCTTATTGGCCTGGAAAATCACAGCTTTACATTTTCCGCTGGTCTTAGTAGATGATATAAGTACAGAAGAATCAAGTTTTAAATAGGACAAATATAGAAACTCGTTGGTCATTTTTGAACACAATGCTATTGGTTTAATAGGATTCAATGATCTATGCTAAGCTATGCTAAAAGTGATATCGCCAGAACCGGAGAACGGCTGAATGGATTTTAAAATGGTAAACTTATTAACTCGGGGGGAGTTGGAGAATGAGCCTATTTTTTAAAAAAGTGGAGTGTTACTTTAAATGTGTCAGTTGAGTGCTCTCTTATTTCATAAAAATATCATAATTTGTCTTCCAAAGATGAATGAGGATCTTATGATTTTAGAATGACATGAGGGTGAGTAATTAAAGACAGAATTTTCATTTTTGGGTGACCTGTCTCTTTAAATAAATTGAAATATAAGAGTTACAGAATATTTGATTCTGTAAAAAGTAATTGTGAGCAATTAATGGCTTGGTTACCTGCAATCTGACTGCATGTTCCTGTTTCCTCTTCATGTCATTGATGTACCAGGCAACTGCTGTCATGGTTATAATGGCATCTTCCACCACTTCATACCCAGGATCACTTTTATCAAAGTGTTTGGAAAGTTCCTACCACAGGGGGGCGACAACATATCAACTATGCAGTCTGACCGGAGTTACATGTCTGTTTTAAAGTTTACTAGCATGGCCCCATTTGCCCCTGCTAGCAGATGCCATAGTTACAGCATCTTCCAGCAAAAACATATCATTCTGGACAGAATCAGATCTAAAATCGGCACTACTTTCAAAACATCATACTCCACTGAACTGACCTGCAGCAGGAGGTGGTATTTAAGAATCCTTTGCACCGGTTTCAGCAGGTAAGTCTCCAGAGGCAATGAGTGACACAGAGTGGCCTGCCTTTCCTGAAAGAAGCGCACCAGGCTCTCGTTCTTCATGCAGTCCCGCAGGACTGTTACGGAGCTGGACGGAAACAGGGAGGAAGACATTTAAGCAGGGTGGTCTACTGGGAGACTCATCAGTTTGGCAGCTTCGCCTGACAGCACTTCATCTTATCCTAAGGCCTGTGTTAATGCGTTCAGCTGATGGTGGTGTTAACCTACAAATGTGCTTACAAAACACTCAAGACAGGCTCTGAATGTTGAATACAACTTTTTTTTCTTGCTGTAACTTTTACCATAATTAGATGCATACGAGTACTGCCTAGTAAAATATGTATAATAACTATTATTTTAAGAATCTGAGTAAATGCAAACCATTGTATTAATATGCAACAGCTAATTCTCTAAAGGTGGATCAGAATGCACTCTAGCAGAACATCTGCTGCTGCTGCTGTCCCAGAGGCCCATGGGAATACTAAGAGAGGGGCTGAAAAGTATTTCCAAGTAGTCATCACCCAAGCATGTTTGCCTCTGATATGTCTAATTTTTCTACTAGACATATAGCTAACACAGACTAATTAAAACCACATGACATTCATCAGAAATATATCTTACATGACTATACATCACTGTGGTTGACATCGACATCACATGATTCTAATTATGCCGTCCACAAATATGCCACATACTTTTATCATTATGCAACAGTTTTCAGGGATACATGCGGGATACACCTTAAATAAGGTTTTAACTTATTTTGGCAGTTCATAATGTTATATATACATATAGAGTAAAAATACAGTTGAAGTCAAAAGTTTACATACACCTTGCAGAATCTGCAAAATGTTAATTATTTTATCATACAAAATGCATATTATTATTTAGTACTGACCTGAATAAGACATTTCACATAAAAGATGTTTACATATGGTCCACAAGAGAACATAATAGTTGAGTTTATAAAAATGGCCAGGTTCAAAAGTTTACATACATTTGATTCTTAATACTGCGTTGTTTTTGTTCAGTGATAGTTGTTTATGAGTCTCTTGTTTGTCCTGAACAGTTAAACTGCCTGCTGCTCTCCAGAAAAAACCTTCAGGTCCCACAAATTCTTTGGTTTTTCAGCATTTTTGTGTATTTGAACCCTTTCCAACTTTGATTTTGAGATCACACTGAGGACAACTTAGGGACTCATGTGCAACTATTACAGAAGGTTCAAACACTCACTGATGCTTCAGAAGAAAATTCAACTGTACGTTTTAAATATACATTTAATCATCTGTCTGAACGGTGGGTCAGCAAGATTTTAAAGTGTTTTTAAAAGAAGTCTCATATGCTCATCAAGGTTGTATTTATTTAATCAAAAATTAAGTACAGCAATACTGTAAAATATAGTTGCATTTCTATTTGAATAGATTTCAAAATGTCATTTATTCCTGTCATGGCAAAGCTAAATTTTCACCATCATTACTCCAGTCTTAAAGGATAAATAATTCCTGTTAATTTACTCATCCCCATGTTATCCAAGATGTTCACGTCTTTCTTTCTTCAGTCCAAATGAAATTAAGGTTTGTGATGAAAACATTCAGGATTTTTCTCCATATAGTGGACTAGGACACACGTGGTTAGTTCTTTGTCTGTTTATTCTGGTTAAAAAAGGGTAGGGTAGTGCAAAACTTCCAACTTCAAAATCGTCCGACAGTTTTTTATGAAGGGTGTGTTTGACTTTCTTTGCACGTTCGCTTTCTAAAACTGAGTCGGTACTTACGTCGGCACAAGCCAGTTCAAGACAAGCATCTGTGGTTAAAAAGTTTTTTGTTTTTTTTTATTGTTCCACTAGATAAGACCCATTGTTCCTTGTCTGTGTTTTCCTCAAAAACCTTCATTTCTTTTAAACTGAAGAAAGACATGAACATCTTGGATGACAAGGGGTAAGTAAATTATCAGGAAGCTTTTATTCTGGAAGTGAACTAATCCTTTAAGTGCCATGTGATCCTTCAGAAATCATTCTAATATGCTAATTTGGTGCTCAAGAAACATTTCTAATCATAATTATTGTTGTTGAAAACTGATACATTTTTTCAGAAATACATTGTAAATGTCATTGTCACTGTCATTTTTGTTCAATTTAATGATTAGCACACATGCGCGCACACACACACACACACACACACACACACACACACACACACACACACACACGCGCGTACCGACCCCAAACTTTTGAACGGTACTTTAGTGATCATATCAGAGGAATAGAAATATTCTTCACTTACTTGGGGTAATTCATGCAGTATATGGTGTAAATGTCAAAAGCTTCACTCTAAAAACAAACAAAATCATAAGTTATTGTTACAATGACTTCCATTCTTTTAACAATAGTACACTACTAATTATGGACATCACTTACTGCTCAAAAGTATACAGGGAGTTCAAGATTATGAAACCAGACAAAAAGATAACAGGCGAATAAAAATGGCACAGTCTAGACTGGCATTCACTTGGCAGTTTATGGGAGATTTTTCCACTAAATGTTTGTGTACCAAAAACAGAAGCAGCACCAGAACAAGCCTATCAAGTGAACCCCATCATCTGTTTTGGCAATGGCGAGTATACCCAGATGTGACCAGATATGGGCAGCTCAGCCGTTAAGAGTCACTGAACTACATCTGTACGAGCCTGTAAACACATCTGATGTGTGTTCTATTTGGAGCTTGATATCTAGTCTAGAGGCCTGCTTGATTTGGAACAAGTTGCAGAGATTATGGGAAAAAACTTGACTTTGAGACATTAGGTTAAATTAAGCTAAACCCTCAAAATAACCCACCAGTAATGGCTTAATCGAATGTACTCTCTGCTTCGCAGGCCAGCGCTAATTGATCCTAACAGTGGCCGTTTCAGCACGAGGTAAACATTGGGTTTTAGTGCTTGAGATAGAGACACAGCCTCAGGCGATTCAAAGGTAAAGAATGATTTCCTTTTTGAAACCATGAAACAAATAATTGCAGACAGAACCATGAGCACATTCACCCTCTCAAGCCCTCCAAACAATGATGTCCTTGTCTGGTTCCCATCCCAGCCTGGTCTGCTCATTGTTGTGTCATTGTGGTGTGGAGACAAGAACGCCAAAAGTGTCTGCAAATGCACTTAGCTGACGTGTGCATGTGTTAAAAGTTCAACGCTGTTTGCTGATATGTTTAGGTTTTGTTTCACAGAGTCCATCTGTTTCTGGCCTAAACATATCTGTGTGCTTCTGCCACACTGCCAAGCGAGGGCCCCAACATTAACAAAACTGGATTTCCCAGACAACCCAGTTGAAAAAAAAACTGCATATGCTGGTTAGGTATTTTCTGAAGTTGGTCATGAGCTGGTTTAAGCTAGTCCAACTAAGAACCAGCTTAAACCAGCTCAAATCAGCTACCATGCTTCAAAACATAGCTAACCAGCATATGCTGTTTCTTTCAACAGGGAACACTTCTAGAATGACATGAATTAAAACATTAACTCCTTGTCTTGAGATATGTGACCCTGGACCACAAGACCAGTCATAAGGGTCAATTTTTTGAAACTGAGATTTATACATTATCTGAAAGCTGAATAAAGCTTACATTTGATGTATGGTTTGTTAGGATAGGATCATATTTGGCCGAGATACAACCATTTGAAAATCAGGAAACTGAGGGTGCAAAAAAACAAAAGAAACGAAATATTGATAAAATCGCCTTCATTTGTCCAAATGAAGTTCTTAACAATGCATATTACTAATTAGAAAGTTTTGATATATCTATAATAGGAAGTTTACAAAATATCTATGGAACATGATCTTTACTTAATATCCTAATGATTTTTGGCATAAAAGAAAAATCAATAATTTTTGAACCACACAGTGCTACAAATATAACTGTACTACTTAAGACTGGTTTTGTGGTCCAGAGTCACATATGTGCATTGTGTGCCATCTAATAGTGTTTTATAAAGGAAGAAATGTATATTTCACTTAGCCATGTGCTTACCCTCTCCACAAAGCACTCTGCTATGGCTGCCGCATGTGGACTACGTTCCAGATCTTCCAAAAGCTCACTGTAAAACACAAAAATCAAGTCAGTTTTGGTGCACGATGTATATTCCTGCTCACATACACTCTTAAAAATAAAGGTTCTTTAAAAGGTTCTTCACAGCGATGCCATAGAAGAACCAGCTTTGGTTCCACAAAGAACCGTTCAGTCAAAGGTTCTTTAAAGAACCATCTCTTTCTTACCTTTTTATAATCTGAAGAACCTTCTTTCACCACAAAGAAACTTTTGTGAAACAGAAAGGTTCTTCAGATGTTAAAGGTTCCTTATGGAACCATTTAAACAAAAAGGTTCTTCTATGGCATCGTGAAGCACCTTTATTTTTAACTCTCAAAAAACCCAATGAATGGCATATAAAGACTAGTTTTCTAACATGAGACTTGGACGATTTCTTTGTTTAAATGAGGTTATTCCTTTTCTGAGGAAACATCTGGGACTGGAGTTTCAAGAAGACACTCTTGACTGAAACAGGCTCCAACTCTAGCCTGCATTTCCAAACAGCATTCATTTCTTTTTTATCATTTAGACCAAACCATTGCTTAAATGCACACAGATGGGATACTTCTCATTTTGGCTTGAATTCCTTTGAACATACCCCAATATCCCCACAGCCAAAATTGAAAACCCTTTCTACAGTGCATTCTGCTAGTCTCATTTCAGGTAGTAAATCAATGAAAAACATCAATTTTGAATTATATTGGCTAGTAACAGTGTCTGGAAGGCAATAAAGGACATTTGGGCTTGGTTTAGTGAAACAATCTCTATTGTAACTCAAAGACGAGATGGAATCGAATGGATTTTCCCTCAGTGTTATGGAGTTGATATGATCTCTTGTGGCCGGTGGGACTTTTTTTGACCGAGGATGAGTGGTTTGACATTCCCTGACTGTGTTTTGAACGAAAGTTATATGACGGCTCGAGCAGACACGCCGTATTTCATTCAGTCCATTAGTGAAACTCCCAAGAGGCCCCCAAAACCGCCAGGCTGGTCAGTCTCGAGGGAAGCCCTCCTTCCATATAGTGAAAGAAAACAACGTGACGCTCTCTAAACGCCATGGACTTTGCTTCATGTGGCTGAGGGGAAAAGTTCGGAAGGAAACCGCAGCACTCCAGCCTTCATCATCCTCTTTTCCCCTCTGAAGACGAAATTCATTTAGTGGCTGACCTTTGTGGTAGGGGGACTTCACTGTGGTTGTCAAGGAAATTGAATTGAGTTCATGCATGCTTGCTTGGATTGTCCAAAGAGCTCAGTGTTTGAGGTGCCTGAACGATGACTTGATTGTCATGAAAGGTGTGGCATAATAACAACACATAGTTTCGTCATTTGGAATCGTAAAACAATAAAGATGTTAGTGTCAATTTAAAGCCACAAATATCTGCTTTCTTGTCCGAACTGTAGTAGATAAGTTGGATTCAATTAGATCTTGGCAAATCTTGGGAGGTTTTGGCCCCTTCGCTCAAATCCCAGGAAAGTGCTGGCGGACCAATAGTTTGACACTTGAAATATGTGCATAACATTCATACTAAATACTTTCCCAGGTTCTTGTTTGCCAGATACAGTACATACAAAGAGATTTTGAAGTGTTTGCGGTATTACTTGAGATAAAATGAGAAATTTAATACAATAAGACACCACATTGGTTCTTTGACCGTGTCAGAATTGGCTACCAAACCACATAGTAGAGCAGACTACAATAAACACCAGCAAAAATAAAACAAAAATTAATTTTCAAGAGTTATGACCAGAAACAGGGAGTTACCTGCAAGAGGCCCTGAATGTAAAAAAAAAAAAAAATGCAATTCCCTTTGTCCCATTCAGTCTGCACCTCACCCTTCCCATTTTTTGGACTCAACTCAGAAGTTGTCGTCTTGTCTCGATTCATACTCTCCTCCTCATCTCATCTCTTTCTTTTGTCCTACTCCCACCATTCATCCATTAACATGGTGTGTATAACTCAAACAGAAGTTCGCAACATTACTGTTCCTTTCATCTAGCTCGTATTTCCCACAGCAGTCAAGCCTTTATTTTTGCTGGAGATACAGCATCCTATGGTGGGGGAAATTCACACAGTCATTCTTCTTTTTTTATATGCAATATACAATACAAATCCTCTGGACTAATCTACACCCATTTTTTCTCTCAAATGAGATCAAAGCAGATGGTGAGACGGTGAGGAGACACGAGGACAGTGAGACTTTAGTGTGCTTTAGGGAAAACCTGATTTGTCTTTATAAAGAAATGAGTACTTCTTATTCTGAGTGTTAAGGTGTATTTGAATCCAAAATGAAATCTAATCATGGTACAGTAACAGATTGCGACCCCATAAGAGTACGGAAAAGAGGTAAACGTTGTTATCTCACTTAATGGAGGAAATCTGTCTGGGTAGTTAAATGTGTCTCTCAATGGTCCTGTCTGAAATGGTACACATGAGACTTAGTATAGGGTGTCCCATTTTTATAAATCTTTTATGACCTAATCTTTTATGCCCTATTAGTTGATTGAGTTTTTATCTTACAATTCTGACTTTTTGTCTCACAATTGTGTTTATATCTGGCAATTCTGACTTTATTTCTCACAATTGTGAGTTTATATCTCAAAATTCTGAGAAAAATAGTCATAATTAAGAAAAAAGTCATAATTATGATTAAAAAAAAGTCTCGCAACGCAAGAAAAAAATGTGAATTGCGAGACACATTATATTTGCAAGAAATTAATTGAGTTTTCGCAATTCTGACTTTATTTCGTGCAATTCTAAGTTTATATCTTGCTATTCTGAGATTATTTCTCACAACTGCACGTTTATATCTCAGAATTCGGAGAAAAAAAGTCAACATTTAGAGAAAAAAAGTCAGAATTGCGAGATTTTTTCACAATTCTGACTTTACTTCTTGCAATTGTGAGTTTATATCTTGCAATTATGACTCTCTCTCGCAATTGCGATTTTACATCTCACAATTCTGAAAAAAAAGTCATAATTGAGAGACAAAAAGTCATAATTGCAATATAAACTTGGAATTGCGAGATGCAAACTTGCATTTGTGAGAATTTATTCTGAATTTATTTCTTGCAATTATACATTTATATCTTGCAGTTCTGAGTTTTTTTTTTTGCAATTGAGAGTTAATATAACAATTTGAAAAAAAAAGTCAGAATTACGAGAAAAAAAGTCTTGTGAAAAAAGAATTGAGATATAAACTCTGATTTGTGAGAAAGTCAATTGCGAGTTTTCGCAATTCTGACTTTATTTCTCGCAATTGCAAATTTATATCTCACAATTGTGAGAAAAAAAGTCAAAATTGAGAGAAAAAGTCAGAATTGTGAGATATAAACTCGCAATTGTGAGAAAAAAATCTGAATTGCGAGATAAAGACTCGCATTTGCGAGAAAAGTCAATCGTGAGTTTTTGCAATTCTGACTTTATTTCTTGCAATTGCGAGTTAATATGGCACAATACTGAGAAAGAAGTCAGAATTGCGAGATACAAACTTGCATCTGCAAGAAAAAAGTTTAATTTTTGCAGTTGTGAGTTTTTATCTTGCAATTATGCCTCTCTCTCTGAAATGTGAGTCAGAATTGTGAGAAATAAAGAATTTGCAAGAAAAAAAAATCTAAATTGCAAGATACAAACTCTCATTTTCAAGAAAAAAGGTTAGAATTTTGAAATACAAACTTACATTTGTGAGAAAAAAAGTCAATTGTGAGTTTTTGCAATTTTGACTTTTTTCTCGCAATTGTAAGTTTGTATCTCACATTTCTGATTTCATAACTCATAATGGCAAGTTTATATCACCCAATTCTGAGAGAAAAAAATTCGAATTATGAGATAAAAAGTCATAATAACCTTTTTTTTTTTAAATTATTCAGTGGCTTCATAACTTTCTCTGTGGTTATATGGAGATGATAATAATTAAAACTGATCTGGAAGCTTTTTAAAAACTCTTTATATATATATATATATATATATATATATATATATATATATATATATATATATATAAATCAAATAATATTTATGAATATAATTCATATCATTCACTATGAAAATTATGTGATTTTTCAAAAATTATGACTGTCCCATGGTTGTAATGGTGGATGATGGCGATAAAATGTTACTGTGCTTGGTTACCAAAGAGAAAAAAATATGAGCATATAAAAATGCTAATATCACTTTTGCGCATAATATTTTTATTGTACATTATTTTAAATATAGCAATAATTTTTGTCACTTTTGGTAATGTGTCCTTGCTCAATAAAAGTATTAATTTCTTTAAAAAATGTGCTGACCCTACATTTATGAATAGTAGTCTATACATTTGATCTGGTAGTGTATATTTATTACGTATTTAGTATGGCTTTAAAAGGTCTATCCTGAAGAGTCACTGAGGACGATGTGCAATGTGGCTGATCCTGACGTTTAAACACCCATTTGATGCCACTAGAGTGGAAAAAACAGAAGTGTGCAATTACAAATGCTAAAATAAACCAGGAACAATAAGAATTGATAATACGGTTTTAAATGAACTATTGCAAAACACAAGAATGAGTCAGCAGTGGAACGTTTTCATCACTGCAGAATAGAGAGGAGATTCCCAAGCCAGCAAAAACAGCCTGTGCTGTTGAAGTCGCTGCACAAGACAAATGCAGCATTCCAGTGCAAAGGCACAATTTACAATGCCTCACTATAACTGGACAGATGTCTGTGGGAACAAAATAAGTCCTGTCTGCTGTCCCAGGATGCACTGCTCGCTTGGCTGCACCCTCACTTTCTGACAGGTCATGTGTGGCTCGTTCACCACAGGGGCTGGAGCTCTACCTCGGAGCCCGGCTGCTTTGGCTAAGACGAAAATGACATCTGTATGTGTCCTAAAGCTCTAACCGGTGCCAAGAAAGTAGACTCAACAGAATCAAGCCTGAATACAGGGGCTGCATTCCACAGCGATGAGCAGAGGGCTTTTAAGAGTACGAACAGACAAAGAGAGAGCCTTTGTGTGTTTAAACTAAAAGAAAGGGGGGAAAAAACAAGGTCAGTCATTCGTTTTATATAGTCCTAACAACTACAGAGGCACGAGAGCTGCGTGATTTAATGGGGCAGCTCACTTAGAAATGAAAATTCTGTCATCATTTACTCGCCATCGTTGTCGTTCCAAACCCACACGCTGTTATTCTTTCTCTGAACACAATCAGAGGAATACTGAATGATTTCCAACTCCCTGTTTTCCATAAACATAAAGCTTTGTGGGACGAACAGACCAAATTTCAGTCATTATTCATTCTCATGTGATTTGAGAGCTGTGTGCTGAGTTAAATGAATTATTTGATTTCAGAGTGACTTAAATTTCAGTCTATTAATCATGTAAATATAGCATGTGGCTTCAGATTAAATGGAATTCATACACTACTGTTGAAATGTTTTTTTTTTTTTTTTTGATAAGTAAAGGAATTAATACTTTAATTCAACAAGGACACATTCATTTGATTAAAAATGACAGGAAAGATATTTACAATGTTACAAAAGATTTATATTTTCAAATAAATATTGTTTTTTTTAAAGAAACATATATTTTAAGTCAACAAGGACATGTTCATTTGAACAAAAGTGATATTAAATGATATTATTTACAATGTTACAAAAGATTTATATTTTATAAAAATGCTGTTCTTTTGAACTTTCTACTCACTAAAGAATCCTAAAAAATTAAAGAGCACGGTTATCCAATATATCACAGTTTCCAAAATATTAAGCAGCAAAACTGTTTTCAAAATTCATAATAAGAAAAGTTTCTTAAACATCAAATCAGCATATTATAATGATTTCTGAATGATCATGTGACACTAAAGACTAGAGTAATAATGCTGAAAATTCAGCTTTGCATCCTAGGAATAAATTACATTTTAAAATATATTCAAAAAGAAAACATTTTAAAAATCAATCAATCAATTCAATCAATTTTACTATTTTTGATCTAATATTGGTGAGTATTTAAAAAAAAACGTACAAAAAAACCCCTAACTTTTCTAAAAAATTATGTAGTTTTATGGACTACACTACCAGTCAAAAGTTTTTGAACAGTATGATTTTGTTTTTTAAGAAGTCTCTTTTGCAAAGTTACAAACAAAAACAGTAAAATTTCTAAATATTTTTACTGTTTAAAATAACCGTTTTCTGTTTGAATAAAATTTAAAATGTAATTTATTCCTGTGATTTCAAAGCTGAATTTTTAGCATCATTACTCAGTCACACGATCCTTCAGAAATCATTCTAATATTCTGATTTGCTGCTCAAAAAACATTTATTGTTATGTTGAAAACAGCTGAGTAGACGTTTTTCAGGTTTCTTTGATGAATAGAAAGTTCAGAAGAACATCATTTATCTGAAATAGAAATATTTTGTAACTTTATAATCACTTTTGATCAAGCATCCTTGCTAAATAAAAGTATTCATTTCTAGAATTCTGACTCCAAGCTTTTGAATATTAGAGTATATAATGTTACAAAGGCTTTTTATTTTAGATAAATGCTGATCTTTGGATCTTTCTATTCATCAAAGAATCCTGAATGTACTTAACTGTTTTAAATATTGATAATAATAATACAAAATGTTTCTTGAACAGCAAATCAGCATATTAGAATGATTTCTGAAGGATCATGTGACACTGAAGACTGGAGTAATGATGCTGAAAATTCAGATTAGATCACAGGAATAAAGTACATTTTTTATATATATATTTAAATAGAAAACAGATATTTTAAATAGTAAATAATATTTCAAAATTTTACTGTTTTTGCAGTACTTCGGATAAAATAAATATCATTATATATAAAAAAAAAAACATTAAAAATCTTACTGTTCAAAAACTTTTGACTCGTAGTGTACTTATACAGTCATTTTTGGAGCTTGACAGCCTGTGGTCACTACAAACTGTAAATTATAAAAGCTCTTTTATTTATGAGTGAACTATCCCTTTAAGAATGGTTTTCTTAAAAACTAATAACTCATTCTGCTCATTACATGCCAATACAATCTCAAGCAGAGGCCAAAAGCAGCTGCGATGGGAAGAAAAGTCCTGCCATTTTATTAAAGGAAGTTTTATTAAATAAGGTCATGAGGACACCCAAGAGTCTTGAAGATTTTCTGTTTTCAACACAGCCAAGATAATTTCCCACAAGAGCTGGCAGTAAGGCGCCATGTTCAATTTCAACGCTGCCTAATGTCATTAAAGGGAAGATGTGGAGTGGAGGTGAACCAAGATGTACGAATTATGTAAAAAAACAGGCCGTTTGAGTGGCAAGTAGCACCAACCCAGCAGCTAAAAACCATGTGTACCAGTCGGAAATAAACACAGAGTGGCATTTGCAATAAACAGTGTGAAACAGACACTGACTAAATTGTTTGGTGGACCACGCATGAACTTGCAGTGTAATAAACCATATGCTGCACCTCTTTTAAAAAGAGCTTAAGTTATGATGACGGATGAGGAAACGTCTCCTAAAGAGCATTCCAGATCAACTACAGCAGTCCAGGGACAGTCTGCTGGAAAGTATCAAAAATGGCTACACTCGTTCTTGGCAGACGTCTGCACATTGTCCCTCATGGTGGGACAGAGCAGGACCCAGGCCAGTCATTGGGTTTGAGACAAACTCATCAGACACCGCTGCCACCCAGACGGAGCCTCGAGTTCATCAGAGTTTGAAAGGAAAGAAGACACCCACCTGTTAAACTCGTAGATGTCCTCGATGTTGCAGAAGAGGGTGCTGACCTCCTCGGGTTTGAGAGGCAAGTCGCCACAGTCAATAATGCAGCCAAGATAGTCCTGAGAGAGAGAAAGCGAGAAAGCGAGAAAGATTGAGCATGGATGACCTCACAGAAACCATACTAGGCATTTTCACACTTGAATTTGTTTCCCTTGTTAGCGATTCGGACAACTCCTTTGAGACCTGTGAAATTGCTGAAATACATTTATTCCATCACGTTTTCCCATTGTAAACACGGAGTTGATTCATAATTCATAGACTAAAAAAAGTATATAAATGGTTCCGACACAGCAGGACGTGACTCTCACCCCTGCATGATCTCTCTCGACACTAAGAATCGCTGTAATGTAATTACCATGGACGCCACACTTGAGCCCCTCAATGATCTTCAGTATAAACATACAAAGCGGTGCAGGAAAGCAAAGCATGCAACTAATACAGTGGTTAAAAGGAGCCCCTCTAACAATATTTATCTTTCTTTTCTCTCTCTGCTCTTTCACCTCCGACCTCGAAAAAAGTCATAAGCTGGTCTCATGAGAAAACGGTCTCATCATCAAGCCACGTAAAATACCGGTTGGTTTGGGACGCCTGCTGAGGAACAGAGAAGCCGGGGGTCAGAAAACGTTCTCAGTTTTGAAGTGGTTGGTTAATGCTGAGTTAAAGAGAACCAATTCCACTCGGTTAAAGTTTAAGGAAGATCTGGGTCACAGTGAGAAATGTAGGATGGAAGTGAAAAGGGCTAATATGAAACTTTTGAACAGTAGTGTAACTTTACACAAAAAAGTGATTTGATCACACTAAAAAGTCAGGAGCAGTTTACATACACCTTGCAGAATGTGCAAAACGTCAATTATTTTACCAAAACGCATGTTATTTTTTTATTTAGTACTGACCGGAATAAGCTATTTTACATAAAATACATATAGTCCACAAGAAAAAAAAAAGTTGAATTTATAAAAAAGGACCCCATTCAAAAGTGTTTTTTGTTTAGTGATAGTTGTTCATGAGTCCCTTGTCTGTCCCAAACAGTTAAACTGGCCGCTTTTCTTCTGAAAAATTCTTCAGGTCCCACAAATATTTTGGTTTTTCAGCATTTTTGTGTATTTGATCCCTTTCCCACACTGATCTTTTCACACTGAGGACAACTGAGGGATTCATATGCAACTATTACAGAAGGTTCAAATGCTCACTGATGCTCCAGAAGGAAATATGATGCATTAAGCAGCCAGGGGGGTGAAAACTTTTTGAACTTGAAGATCAGGGTAAATTTAACTTATTTTGTCTTCTAGAAAACATGTAAGTATCTTCTGTAGCCTCTGAAGGGCAGTACTAAATGAAAAAATATGATATTTAGGCAAAATGAGAAAAATTTACAAATCTTTATTCTGTTCAAAAGTTTACACCCCTGGCTCTTAATGCATGTTTTTTTCTTCTGGAGCATCAGTAAGCATTTGAACCATCTGTAATAGTTGCATATGAGTCTCTCAGTTGTCCTCAGTGTGAAAAGATGAATCTCAAAATTATACAGTCATTGTTGGAAAGGGTTTAAATACACAAAAATGCTGAAAAACGAATTTGTGGGACTTGTGTTACATGCACATACATTTACAAATACATACTATATTACATATATTATTTTTACTGTATTTTTATCAAACAAATTTGCAGAATAGAATAATATAAGTGTTTTTATAAGATATATTTCTGCTTTTATATCCTCAAAAAGGGGCTCCATTTACTTTCATAATCCAAATGCCATACTACAGATTTTTCTCTACACAGAGTATAAACACCCACGGATATCAAGTAAAATCCACGCTGAGAAACTCCTTCAGGGGCTGCGGCATCATGACAAGCGTCTTTTAAGTTTTATACTACATATTTCAGTAAAAGACATCATTTATGTTACATTAAGCCACACAAGTCATTATACCCGGGGTTCCCTTTAAAGAAAATAAGAGATGAGTCTAAATTATTTCTTGTGGTAATCAACATTATACCACAAAATCCATTGAGCTTAACTTGTATTGACCCCAGAATGTTCCTTTAAAAAGATCTATAGCACAGCTGAATAATTAGCTATCATTTATACTAAGCCAATACTAAATAGTGATATTTGCAGCTTGAAGTGGTTTTCCAACACTATAATCATAATAATGGTTCTGTTAAGAAGATACATTCTTGCCTTAATGAGGAAAATGCATTTGAATTAAATTGGAAAGTTAATCATACTTTACAGCCTATTTTGTGTCCAACAGAGGCCAAAAACCAAAATAGAGCTGAGGCAAATGGTCTCAGGAGTGGGCTGGCAGAGTGAAACAGCGCTATCCATCAACACTCAATCAGTCTGTTTATCAGTGCTTGGCCTCATTAACCCTTAATAAGCAAGCCTTGGGACCAAAACCAACAAACCAACACAGACAAACAAATTCCACCAGACTGCAACGGACTAAAGTACGGGAAAGTGCCAAGAATGGCAGTTACAATCTCCTGGATAAAACTGCGCACACTGGAGCCAACAAAAGAAGGCCACCAGGCAAAACAAACTAAAAAAAGATTCAAACTGAACCGCTACAATAAATAGGTGCAAATAAACAAACTATATGAGTCCTGTAAGACAGTGGCCTGGCTTTATAAGGGCCTCTTTTGTCACCCTCAAGCCTTCTATGTGCCTCTGCATTCCTGGACTGTAAAGCGTGGGGTCTTTTTTCCCCTTTCTGTTTGTTTCCAGAGCCACAAGGCATCTGGGAAGGCAAACATGCTGAGGTGGGGGCAAAATGAGCCAGAAAATAAGGGACTGGCGCATTCAGCACCTTTACAAGGCAAGGGGAACACGGACACTGTAATTACGCTGATTTACACTCTGCTGTAGACCGGAGAGAATTCCCCCGAACGAACGGCGCTCATGAGAGTGACGCATGGCAAAACTGGAGCGCGAGATGAAGAGATGAGTGATGACACAGCTACTCGGGGAAGAGTGAAAATCCAGGAGGTGAGGGGAAATCTGAGGATTACATTGTGAGTTATGAAAGGAGAGTGTGCGAGACAAGAGGGACCGGCCGCAGACAAAGGAACCATAAGTTATGTGCACATTTTCTTGGCAGATGCCGTCTGACCGAAATGACTTACTAGAGCATACATGAAGTGTGTTATGACAGCCAGTCTGGCAAAAAGAAAAACATAAATGTTCACATATGAGATACGGACCAGAACGAGAGAAAACACCAAGACAAATAAGAAAAGAAAAGAAAAGAAAAGAAAAGAAAAGAAAAGAAAAGAAAAGAAAAGAAAAGAAAAGAAAAGAAAAGAAAAAGACAGACAGACAGGCAGATAGATATATAGACAGATAGGACAAACAGACAAAGTAAAGACAGAAAGAAAGAAAGAAAGAAAGAAAGAAAGAAAGAAAGAAAGAAAGAAAGAAAGAAAGAAAGAAAGAAAGAAAGAAAAAGAAAGAAAAAGAAAGAAAGAAAGAAAGGACAAAGAAAGAAAGAAAGAAAGAAAGAGAAAGAAAGAATGAGATAGAAAGGACAAAGAAATAAAGAAAGAAAGAAAGAAAGAAAGAAAGAAAGAAAGAAAGAAAGAGAAATAGATAGAAATGACAAAGAAAGAAAGAAAGAAAGAAAGAAAGAAAGAAAGAAAGAAAAAGACAAAAGAAAGAAATATAGATAGATAAAGAAAAGATAGAAAGAAAAAAAGAGAAAGAAAAGAAAGAAAGAGATAGAAAGGACAAAGAAAGATGAACGAAAGAAAGAAAGAAAGAAAGAAAGAAAGAAAGAAAGAAAGAAAGAAAGAAAGAAAGAAAGAAAGAAAGAAAAAGAAAGAAAGGACAAAGAAAGAAAGAAAGAGAAAGAAAGAATGAGATAGAAAGGACAAAGAAAGAAAGAAAGAAAGAAAGAAAGAAAGAAAGAAAGAGAAATAGATAGAAATGACAAAGAAAGAAAGAAAGAAAGAAAAAGACAAAAGAAAGAAATATAGATAGATAAAGAAAAGATAGAAAGAAAAAAAGAGAAAGAAAAGAAAGAAAGAGATAGAAAGGACAAAGAAAGATGAACGAAAGAAAGAAAGAAAGAAAGAAAGAAAGAAAGAAAGAAAGAAAGAAAGAAAGAAAGAAAGAAAAGTAGATGGATAAAGAAAAGACAAAATAGAAAGAAAGAAATACAGATAAAGAAAAGAAAGAAAGAAAGAAATAAAGGACAAAGAAAGAAAGAAAGAAAGAAAGAAAGAAAGAAAGAAAGAATGAAATGACAAAGAAAAGAGAAAGAAAGAAATGGATAGAAATGACAAAGAAAGAAAGAAAGAAAGAAAGAAAGAAAGAAAGAAAGAAAGAAAGAAAGAAAGAAAGAAAGAAAGAAAGAAAAATAGATAAAGAAAAGACAAAAAGGAAGAAATATAGATAGATAAAGAAAAGAAAAAGAAAGAAAGGACAAAGAAAGAAAGACAGAAAAATAGATAGATAGAGAACAGACAGACAGACAGACAGACAGACAGATATAGATAAAGAAAAGACAGAAAGAAAAGAAAGAAAGAAAGAAAAAAGATGGATAAAGAAAAGACAAAAAAGAAAGAAATATAGATAGATATATAAAGATAGATATATAAGTCAAAAAGAAAAGAAAGACAGAAAGAAAAGAAAGAAAGAAAGAAAAAAGAAACAAAGAAAGAAAGAAAAAGAAAGAAAGAAAGAAAGAGAAAGAAAGAATGAGATAGAAATGACAAAGAAAGAAAGAAAGAAAGAAAGAAAGAAAGAAAGAAAGAAAGAAAGAAAGAAAGAAAGAAAAAGACAAAAAAGAAATAAAGATAGATAAAGAAAAGATAGAAAGAAAAAAAGACAGAAAGAAAGAGAAAGAAAGAAAGAAAAAAGTAGATAGATAAAGAAAAGACAAAATAGAAAGAAAGAAATATAGATAAAGAAAAGAAAAGAAAGAAAGGAAGAAAGAAAGAAAGAAAGAAAGAAAGAAAGAAAGAAAGAAAGAAAGAAAGAAAGAAAGAAAAAGACAAAAAAAGAAAGAAAGAAAGAAAGAAAGAAAGAAAGAAAGAAAGAAAAAAGAAAAATGATAGATAAAGAAAAGACAGACAGACAGACAGATATAGATAAAGAAAAGACAGAAAGAAAATAAAGAAAGAAAGAAAGAAAGAAAGAAAGAAAAAGATAGAAAGGACAAAGAAAGAAAGAAAGAAAGAAAGAAAGAAAGAAAGAAAGAAAGAAAGAAAGAAAGGACAAAGAAAGAAAGAAAGAAAGAAAGAAAGAAAGAAAGAAAGAAAGAAAGAAAGAAAGAAAGAAAGAAAGAAAGAAAGAAAAGAGAAAAATAGATGGATAAAGAAAAGACAAAAAAGAAAGAAATATAGATAGATATATAAAGAAAAGTCAAAAAGAAAAGAAAGAAAGACAGAAAGACAGACAGACAGACAGACAGACAGACAGACAGACAGATAGATAGATAAGAAAAGACAAAGAAAAGAAAGGAAGGAAAGAAAGGAAGAAAAGAAAGGAATAAATATAGATAGACAGAATGACAGAATAGATAGACAGAAAGAAAGAATGATAGATAAATAAAGAAAAGACAGAAAGAAAAGAAAGACAAAGAAAAGAAAGAAAGAAAAATAGATAGACAGATAGGCAAAGAAAAGACGGAAAGAAAAAAGATAGACAAAGAAAAGAGAGAAACAAAAGAAAGAAAGAAAAAAGAAAGAAAGAAAGAAAGAAAGAAAGAAAGAAAGAAAGGAAACGTTATCTACAAGAGGAAGTTTGGAAAGGTGGCAGACAATAGAGAGAGACTGTACCAGAAGTTACACTCTCAGAGTCTTTGTCTGAGAAACTAGGTCAGTTTGTAGTTTGGAACAGGAGTCAGTCCCTCTCTCTCGTAAGCAGCCCCTCTCCATCTCCGCTTGTGCCCCAGAATGGGGGCTACAGCCAAACCCCCCTCGTCCCCCAATTTCCTGTCCTATTTGGCTGAAACACAGCTGAAACAGAAAAGGGGAATCTCTCAGTCCTGCTCCCCTAAACGCTCCCCACATGAATACACACACACTGGAGCTGAACCCACTGCACCTGAATGTCACCAAACAACACTTCACAAACTAATAATAACCCCAACAAACATCAGGCAAAACAGTCACACACAGCAAAGTCGTGCACTGTGAGCTCACGCTCATCTCGTTTCCAGCTAGCTTGACATCATTCTTTGTTACGCTTTCTATCAAAACCAGACGGCTCTTACTAATAGAAGCTGAGCCTGGCTCTGTATGACTCCAATCAGACATCATACACACATATCCCAAAGTCAGCACAACGTTTCTGAAACCATCCACCACTCAACCTCCATTTTGAGACCACAGATTGATAAAACAGCAGCCTTCCTCAGCATGATCTGCGTCTTTCAACAACCAATTTAAGGCTATTTGATCTGAAGGCATCTTTTCATAAAGCAGCATAAGCTCGCATGGCTTCTCTTTTTATTGGCTTATGAAAAGCTCGACTTCAAATAAACCATCAGCAAAAAGGGAAAAGGAGTTACATTTCAGGCATTCCCCAACCTCCGGCCTATGTACCCATGATTCTCTGCAATCAATCAGTCACAGAGACAAAGGATAACACACATACTCTACAGGACATACACGCACACCTGTTAATGGCTGGCACTGGCAATATTCCCATGAGTTCAAAGAATGTTCACAATTGGAATTGCAATTTTTTCCTCGCAATTCCGAGTTATCTCTGCAATTCCTCACAAGTTTCCTCACAAGTTTGTATCTAGCAATTTTGACTTTTTGTTCTTGCAATTTCGAGTTGTCATCTCACAATTCTGACTTTTTTTCTTGTAATTGCAAGTTATTTTGCTATTTTGACTTTTTTTCCTTAGAATTATGTTTTTACTTCACAATTCTGATTTGTTTCTGGCAATTCCGAGTTTTTATCTTGCAATTCTGACTTTTTTTCTCGCAATTGCGAGTCTGTCATGCAATTTTATATCTCGCAATTCTGAGTTTTTCCTCACAATTGTGGGTTTGTATCATGCAATTCTGACAAAAAAGGTCAGAATTGTGAGACAGTCACAATTATCTTTTAAAAAATTTTATTCAGTGGCAGAAACTGTATGAAACTGATTATTTATACAATTTCAACCTTTAGAAAGCTAACTCAAACAGTAATAACTCACATTTATGATCAGTGATCAATTTTTGATTACTGTCACTTTTGATCAATTCAATGCATCCTTGCTAAATAAAAATCTAAAAAAATATATATATAAAACTGACCCCAAAACAGGACAAATGTGCTAAAACAAATACAAATGAGCAGCAACTAGTACCAGTGAGGGTGATAAAAAAATTGCTGCTTATGTGCACAAGGCATAAAATATCTTGGTAGCTCATTGGAGGTCACAATGGAGGTCTGATCTTCCAGCTACCTGTGCACAGAAATATGATGAATGTGTTGAAAAGCATCCACAAAGAGTCTCTTATATTTACAGCACACTCTGATTTGTGTGTGCGTGCGTTTGAAATGTTGAGCAACAGCCTCCTTATTGTCCCGGATCATGCGAAAAGCAGCGCAGAGATGCGTTTGAAGTGACAGTCTGAATTTATTACAGCTTTCATCCAGTGCCATGACCTCCTTTGCCCCACCTGAATGTGTGATGAATGGCACAACAGAATCTCACAATGATCACATTTTAAATCGCCGCTGGCACAAGGAAAGGGCTCAGCTTTCTCTGCTGTCTGTTATATGAGTCCTGGATTACATACGGGGTGGGTGGCAGGTGAAGAGATATGATGGTTGAAATGCTGATCTGGAAGATCTTCCATGACTGAGCAATCCTAGAGCCCAAAAGAATGCACCACCATCTGGGTGGGTTTGGACCAGCAAACAATAGAATTCATTCCACAATCATTCCAAGTCTTTTTCAAAATCTTCGAATGTGAGTTTAACATTCATATAACAAAATATTCACTTCAAAGACATTTGAATTGAGATTCTTGCTTATGTAAACCTCACAGCCACCATGCTAAGGTGTTGTGATTGCTAGTGTGTTCTGAGTGGTTTCTAGGGTGTTGCTAGGTGCTCGCTGGGTTGTTTTGGGTGGTTTCTATGGTGTTCCTAGCTGTTCGCTGAGGTGTTTTGGGTGGTTTCTAGGCTGTTGCTAGGTGTTTGCTAGGCTGGTCTGGTTTGTTTCTAGGTTGTTGCTACAGTAGCTGTTCGGTGGGTATTTTGGGTGGTTTCTAGGTTGTTGCTAGGTTGTTCTGGCTGACTTCTAAGTTGTTTTGGGTTTTTTACTGTGTTGCTAGCTGTTCACTGTGGTATTTTGGGTGGTTTCTAGGTTGTTGCTAGGGGATTGCTAAGTTGTTTTGGATTCCTACAGTGTTGCTAGCTTTTTGCTGTGATGTTTTCCGTGGTTTCTAGGCAGTTGCTAGGTGTTTGATAGGTTGTTCTGTTTTGTTTCTAGGGTGTTGCTACAGTAGCTGTTTGCTCAGGTATTTTGGGTGGTTACTAGGTTGTTGCTAGGGGATTGCTAAGTTGTTTTGGATTCCTACAGTGTTGCTAGCTTTTTGCTGTGATGTTTTCCGTGGTTTCTAGGCAGTTGCTAGGTGTTTGATAGGTTGTTCTGTTTTGTTTCTAGGTTGTTGCTACAGTAGCTGTTCGCTTGGTTATAATGGGTGGTTTCTAGGTTGTTGCTAGGTTGTTCTGGCTGACATCTAAGTTGTTTTAGGTTTCTACTGTGTTGCTAGCTGTTCATAGGTGTTTGATAGGTTATTCTGTTTTGTTTCTAGGGTGTTGCTACAGTAGCTGTTCACTCAGCTGTTTCAGGTTTCAAGGTTGTTGCTAGGTGCTTGTTAGACTGTCTTGGGTTGTTTATTGGATGTTGCTATAGTAGCTGGCCACTGGGATATTTTGGCTGGTTTCTAGACTGGTGCTAGGGGCTTGCTAAGTTGTTTTGGGTTCATACAGTGTTGCTAGTTGTTTGCTGTAGTGTTCTAGCTGGCTTCTAAGGCTTGCTAGATGTTGGTTTCTAGGCTGTTGCTAGATGTTAGCAGGTTGTTCCGGTTTGTTTCTAGGGTGTTGCTATAGTAGCTGTTTGCTTGGGTGTTTTGGTTGGTTTCTAGGTTGTTCTGGCTGGCTTTTAATGTGTTGCTAGGTGTTCGTTGTGTTTTGGTTGGTTTCTAAGCTGTTGCTAGGTTGTGTTGTTCTGGTTTGTTTCTAGGGTGTTGCTACAGTAGCTGTTCACTGTGGTGTTTTGGTTGGTTTCTAGGTTGTTCTGTCTGGCTTCTAAGGTGTTGCTAGCACTTCACCATGGTGTTTTTGATGGTTTCTAGGCTGTTGCTAAGTTGTTCTGGTTGTTTCTAGGGTGTTGCTGCAGTAGCTGTTTGCTCTAAGTTGTTCTGGCATACTTCTAAGGTGTTGCTAGCTTCTTGCTGTGGTGTTTATGATGGTTTCTAGGCTGTTGCTAGATGGTCATTAGGTTGTTGTGTCTGGACTCTAAGGTGTTGCTAGCTGTTCGTTGTGGTGTTTTGGTTGGTTCCTAGGTTGTTCTGGCTTCTAGGGTGTTGCTAGGTATTTGCTGTGGTGTTTTTGATGGTTTGTAGGCTACAGTATTACAAACCAATTAAGTTGTTAAGTTGTTCTGGCTGGCTTCTAAGGTGTTGCCAGCTGTTCGCTATGGTGTTTTGGGTGGTTACTAGACTGTTGCGAGGTTGTGTTGTTCTGGGTTGTTTCTGGAATGTTGCTACAGTAGCTGTTCGCAGTCATTTTGGAGGTTTCTAGGGTTATCTAGATGGTCAAGTCAAGAGAGCCCACCTTGCCTCAAAAATTAATTTGAGAAATGTTTTTGTAATGAGTCAAGAGGACCAAATCATCATTGGAATTCTTTTGTGTTTCACAGAAGTAAGAAATGCATATAGGTTTGAGAGCAACATTAGAATGAGTACTTTTTTTGAAGTAAGAAAGTAAGAAAAGCATATAGGTTTGAGAGCAACATTAGAATGAGTACTTTTTTGGTCAACCAACCCTTCAAGGTTAAAATGATTAAAAAAAATTATGTCAACATTGTTACTGTGTTACAGCATGAAACATCATAGGAGCAGAGATCAGTATGTGTCTGGTCCTTACCTCCACAATGCTCTTGAGGTCCCTCACGTAAGCCTGCTCGGTCTCCACTATCTCCAGCGCCACCCTCTCCAGACGAGTGAGTTTGGGCAGCGGTGTTATGCAGCCAGGGAGGGGACCGGCTCCCGTAAGCAGGGAGAGAGGGGTGAGGTCCAGGCTGATGTCAGAGCCATTACGCTGTGGCCCGGGGTAGGCCGGCACGGCTCCGTAGGGGAGTGATGAAGAAGAGGAGGAAGAGTGCCCATCCTGCAGCGAGGCAGATGAGGCAGAGGAGCTGAGACTGGCTCCACGGTCACTGTCGGAGCACACCGTGTTAACAGAAGTGCAGCTCCCGCGGGACGCGCCCCCTGAGGAGGCCATGCGGCTCACGATCCCACTCAGCGAGGACACAGAGGAGGGGCGCTTGGCAGCTGCAGCAGAGAGAAACAGAAACAATTTAGTGAGAAGATACTAGTAATCACTGCATAATACAGAATTTTTGTTTTACTGAATGAAAAAAAAAACATGTTAAGACAATGTTAGGAACTATTATGAAAAACAAAATCACAAATGAGATCTCGTTCATATTTCAGTTGTTCCTTTAAGATAAGAGCAAAGGAGACTTTGGCTTAAATCTTCTGCTTCTTGAAGACCCCAGTAAGCTCTCAACAGTGTCTCAAAACTATGCTCAAGCTACCAAAGTCTGCATGCAAAAATCAAAGATTTTAATACTTACTATCAATTTCTTATTACCAACAACACATTTGAGCATTTCTCATCCAATACTTCACATTGCATTACTTTATTTTATTATTATTTATTTTATGTATTATTTATTTATTTTTGATGATCTTGTCTTTGGTCTGACATTCTCTGGTTTTCTTAGTTTTTCATTTATGGATTTCCTCAATTTGGTTAGGTTAGGTGTTATGTGTTAAGTTACGTTACAAGTTACATGAAGGTACTTGTTAAGTTAAACTTAAAGTAAGTTAAGTTATGTTACAAGTTAAGGTAAGATACAAGTTAAGTTACATAAGTTAAAAGTTACATGTTATGTTACAAGTTGTTACGTTATGTGTTAAGTTCAACTTAACTTCAAGTTAAAATGCGTTAAGTTTTATTAAGTTACGTTACAAGTTACATTACAAGTTAAATTACAAGTTAAGTTATATGTTATGTTATAAGTCAAGTTACGTTGTGTTACAAGTTAAGTTATGTTACAAGTTAGAAGTGACATGTTAAGTTACAAGTTCAGTTATGTTACGTGTTAAGTTAAACTTAAGTTAAGTTTTAAGTTAAGTTACGTTAAGTTACGTTACAAGTTAAGGTAAAAGTTAAGTTACATCATGTTACAAGTTAAGTTACGTTACATGTTAGAAGTTACATGTTAAGTTCCAAGTTAGGTTACATTACGTGTTAAGTTAAACGTAAGTTTTAAGTTAAGTTACGGTAAGTTATGTTAAGTTATGGTAAGTTACAACTTAAGTTACAAGTTAAGATGCAAGTTTCGTTATGTTAAGTTACATGTGGAGTTACAAGTTAAGTCTATCTATCCACACACCTATATATTTTTGTCTTTATATATCTTAAATGTATCTATATAGTTTTTTATATTATTTGAAATGTAACAAATGTTTAAACAATACAACAATTATAAAATGTTATATATAATTAACACAAATATATTTGAAAAATAATAAATATATATTAATATAATACATATTATTATGCAAAGATAATATTTATTAAATATATTTTTTATACAAGTTAAGGTACAAAGTAAGTACAAAGACAAAATTTAAGGGCTTAGAAGTGGGTTTCCTGCAAAAAAAAGTGTTTCTGCCTGCCTCAAAGGTGTGACTGTGCAAATATGCGTCAAACTGGCTTGCAGCAAACCCACAAAAGCTGTCAATCTAACAGTGCCGTGCACGCCCTGTATAGACAGGAAACAAAAATCACAACTTCCTGACTGCAATTTGTTGGACGATTAAACCTGAGAACACAGAAGTCATTCAATCAGCCGTGCCCTCAGACGACCAGAACATCTAAAACAAAACAGTAGCGTTCTGCCTGAAGAGCCATATCAAAACTGAACACAACAGTCTGGTCGTCAAGGCAAACGTGCACAGGCTGGTACAGAGCGTTGTGAGGATTGCCATTGTTTAAAGCCTGAATGCTATGCTGTGCTTGTCACAATGGTGGCCCAGTTACAGAGCGCAAGCCGGCGGAGACGAACAATCCTCCATTTCCTCTGACTTAGCAGGCAGGGCGACGCAGTCAACTGTTACGCTCCCTTCCTCGCCAAGTCTGCCTATCATCTATCAAATATTCCAACTGACCGTTAGCTGGAAAAGCTTGCGGCCTTTTCTCATTCCCTGCATTCATACAAGGTTTGAAAGCACTTTGGTATTACCGATTGCCTGAATTTGATTTAAACACACTCATAAAGTGCATGAAGGCATGTGTTTATCTTCTGCTGGACCCAATCCAAGACCAGCACTGCTATGGCGGCAGTCGCACATGAAAAAATGTGATTGTAAAATCCTCCATGGCTAGACATACATCAGCAAAATGGCCATCTTTTGCTTTTCGTTTGATGCCTATCTCGAGATCAGCTGTACTGGGTGCAAAAGCATTCAGGAGAACATTCAAAGAACAGCATAAATTCAGCCAGACAGAGACAGATGCATGAAGTGTGACAATGTAAACCCAGTGCATCCTCTGGAACAAAAGCAAACAGACAGCGTTCTCCATCACTACTTGGGCATGAAGTCAGAAGCTTTCATGTGGCATGGAAGAACCATCAACGGCGATGTTCTTCACCCAAAACCTCATTGCTATGAATTCCGTTATCCAACATTAAGTTTAAAGAGCCTCTAAGCACACAGCACAAATTAAACTGGATAAATCGGTCAGGATGTCCAACAAAACCCAACCATCTCTAGATAAGACTGATGAACATGTGCGAGAGCCAACACACATATACTGTTCTTCATAATTATATGATTCTTAATGGAAAATGGAATGGCTTGATGAATTGTGCAGCTGCTTTAGAAATCTGAAATAATACATTAGAGCTAATTGCCTATATTTTCATAATGACATCGATCCGCTTATGTAAATAATAATGTAAAAAACACCTTAATTTGATCTGTGTCCATAATTGCAATAAATTATTAGACACTGATACGTACTTATTATGATTTCCAGTAATTGTGGTATTTTCATCATATAAATCTCTTGCATGCTGTTCAACTCTTTTATTTTGTCTTTCATACTCCAATAAAGAGTCTAACAAGGCTCACCTAACAGAGAATCAGGCCTGTTATATCGATCACGGCAGTCTGTGGAGATCATTTGGTTAGACGAGTGAAAGCCAAGAGAAAGAGATCACATACCTGATCCGCAAGGCACTGCAGCATCAGCTGGAACGACCACCAATGTGGTTAGCTGTGAATTATGTCTTCTCACTGTAGTTTAGTTAGTCCTCATAACTAATTCAAAGCAAACGGCTATCTCCGTCTACTGAATTCCATCAGAGACTGAAAGTACCTCATCAGTCATACAGCAAACAGGAACCACGCACCATATCTAACGTGCGCAAATAATGCGTGTTGAGCTTGTTGCACACTTCTCTCTCATAGAGAGATTTCCTGTCTAGGTGTGTATTAGCGAACAGGCCACAAAACCACAAAGAGCTGCCAAACCTAGTCCTTGCCGGAAAACACTGAAGAGCACTTATGTGTTCGAGAAACAAGACAATACAGCCATTTATTTAGTGTAAATTAGGTAGATTAAACTTCATGAAAACATGTCTAGGGCACATTTTACTTCGAAGTCAAGAAAAATGTGCAGGAAAATGAAAACTGAAGGGGGAAATACACTTAAATGTCATATATGCAAATTTTGATGGTCCTAAACATGCTTGATTTTCATTAAAAAAAAATTCTGGTCCTCGATTCTGATTGGCTGAGAGGAGTGCGATATTCTAGTGATATCGGAAGTCCAACCGTTTCACTGTATGACTCCGCTTGTGGTATTTCCACACTGGGTGTCATGGCGGACCCACAAATCCATTATAATTTTAGAAGTAATACTGTTTTTGTGCCATGGAATGTAGTTTTAAGAGTTTTTAGGCGAGAATGTACTTATTTAGACTTCAAATATGCAGTTTGGTAATAAAGATAACGTCTATTTGAAAACTTTCATCAACGTTTTCGGAGATGTGAGCTCCAGGCCGCCAACGACCGCTCAGCACTCATGAATCTGACGAGAGGAGCCTTACCTCGGCCAGATCTTTCGGAATTTGCTGCTACGTTATGAATTTTATGCTGTATATCAGAGCGCTGCCTTTGTACTTTTGACTGAACTGCCTAGCAACTTTTTTGATTGCTGTTGTTGTTTATTAAATATTATTGTAGTGCTGTATATTAAATATTAATGTAGTTTTTAGGCGAGAATTTACTTGTTTAGACATCAATGTTTTCGAAAATGTGAGCTCCAGGCCATTTAGCACTCATAAACCCGCCGAGAGCAGCCTTACCTCGGCCAATTCTTCTGGAATTTGCCATTGGCTCTGATGTCACTATAGTGGTTAAACATGAAAAAAAAAATCATTTTGGGTAACGTTTAGTCTCATAAATCGATTATTTGATCCACAGCAAATATGTTTGGCTGAGGGCAAAATCTCATCACGTTATAAATTTAATGCCGTATATCAGAGCGCTGCCTTTGTATTTTTGACTGAATTGCCTTGCAACTTTTTTAATGGCTGTTGTTGTTTATTAAATATTTTTATTCAATAAATAATCAACAAATGCACTGAGCAGCGCTGTCATCGGAAATCACTCTTAACAGCTGAAAGGATATTACGACAAAGATATTGCTTTACTCAGTGGAAATTCAAACTAATGTTTTATTGTGAATATGAGATTGAGCTGAAGAATGAATGCTGTATCAGATGCAGACACATTTCTCTCTCAATCACAATACTCTACATAATACAGTGAGATTTTAATACAGTAATACAATAAGCATTTAATGAAGCAACTCAACGTTCCTCTGTTACTAGTTCTAAAGTGACATTTTCAAATTAGTAACACAGACTTGGGCTCAGCTGTTAAACTGTCAAACTGAGATTTGAATCAGTGGCAGAAGGACGTAGTTCAAACAAAAGAGGGTTTTTAAAGACACTCCATTGTTGTCTCTTTTTTATTTAATCGAACTGTTGTATAAACGCAACATCACAGTCGTAGCCATGTGATATGGCTGTATATCAGCATGCTGTGTTTACCTACAGCACTTAGCCTAAACATAAAATACAGAAAACGGTTATTTTAAATTTAGAAATATTACTATTTTTACTATATTTTTGAGCAAAAAAAAAAAAAAAAATGCACAAAATGGCCATATTGGTCTCTCAATTCGTTCCCAATACTTTTGAACAAGCTTGCACAAGTTAACACAAGTTTTAACTTGTGTTGTGTGTTAACTTGTGTAACATCCACCCCCTTTATTGTAAAAACAACAGAAATCGGTCTAAAAAACAACAACAAAAAACTTCAACTTATGTTATACCCTACTTTCTTGCCATTGTGTAGTGTTAGAATTAGTAACGTTTAGGTGCCTGAGCTTGAGCACAGCATATTTCTGAACGTCTGGTATGCCTATTTATAGAAATACATTCTTAAATTCCAACACAGACATTCAAGAGAGTTTAAAACAGGAATGACTCACAAAATAACAGAACAAGATGGAGCTGAGCTCAAGCAGTGAGTGTTTATCTGTACTGGCGTATCTGAGTGCTCATCCGTCTGTTGAGATACTTCCTGTATGCCGTGCCAGTCTGCACCTGACGGCCCCGTCACAGGAAGTGGTGAAACCAAATACAAGCAGTTCTCTCCAAAGGTGCTCAGAGCTCAACACCACCCAATCATCACATGCCAGCTGAGGTCAAGAGCAACTTGATTTGGGTCAAACGCCTAAAGATGTTTGTATCATGACATTTTTATTTGAAACCTGGCCACATATATATTGCTCTTTCAGGATGTTATGCATAGCATGTTGACGGCAACTTGACGTATTCCAGATTCTAAACATGCCTCTTGGTCTCTACTGCATGATCAGAACTATTTCAATCAGGAATTGTTTAGAAAGCCCAATCCAAAGAGAGGTGACCAACCCTAAACAATTGTGATTGTCAGCACATTTCCAACAGTTCGGTTTGTTTGAATTGATAATGTAAGCAGCCATTCTTTGTAAAGTAGGAGAGGCTGAGGTCCAAAAATATCAAGAGGGAGATGTGAACCTGATAACTGCTAGCATTTCATTCCTAATAGACACTCTTATCTCAGGCATGCTTGATGGCTTATCTCCATTGGAAATTGTGCAATATCTCAGAAAAGATATCTTTCGTCATTTTCCCAGGCTCTCGTTTGTGGTTTTGAACTCAACCACAGCATACAGTAGAA
Organism: Garra rufa; assembly: GCF_049309525.1. Taxonomy (NCBI): domain Eukaryota; kingdom Metazoa; phylum Chordata; class Actinopteri; order Cypriniformes; family Cyprinidae; genus Garra; species Garra rufa. The sequence continues at coordinate 24,092,212 of NC_133374.1, forward strand.
GTTAACAAAAGCAACTTCAAAATCAGACTGAATGAACGTTTCCTGTCAGTAACTTTTCACTGGGATGTTACATCATCACGCTCAGATTTCCAAACATTGATATTAACTGAGTGACATCTGACCTTGGTTGCTCTTTTTTTTCTGGCTGTCGCGGCCCGCCCCCTCAGGCATGGTGTGATTATATCACAGGAAGTTGAAACCTGCAAATCAAATGCAAAGTGTTAAAAAGTGTTTCAGTTCATCTAATGTTATATCAAAAGGTAATCAAAAAATGTGTGATTAAAAAAAAAATCATTGGGTAGCACTGTCTCCTCACAGCAAGAAGGACTGATTGTAAGTTAAATTTTTTATTTAATTTTTGCAATTAAATTAAACTAAATTAAATTAAATTAAATTAAAGACATTACATTAAATTAAACAAATAAATTAAAATAAATAAACCATTGGGTAGCACTGTCACTTCAACAAGAAGTTTAGCTTGGAAAAAATAAAAAAATAATAAAAAATAAAAATCGTTGGGTAGGACTGTCTCCTCACAGCAAAAAGATCTGATTGCAAAATAAAATAAATTAAGGGTGAATATAAAATATTGAATGTAAAATAAAAGAAATTCAGCTTGGAAAAAAAAATAACAATAATAAAATAAAATGAAAAGCTCAGTAAACAGCACCACGAAACCAATGCTTGTCAAATTAATAAATAAATAACTAAATAAAAAAACTCATTGGGTAGCATTGTCACCTCACAACAAGAAGGTTTACTTGGAAAAAAAAAGAAATTAAATTAAATTATAAAATAAAATAAAATTAATAACTTTAAATTATTAACATTAAATTAAATAATACAATTTAATTAAATTAAATTAAATAATTATTTGGGTACCACTGTCTCCACACAGAAAGGTTAGTTAATAAAATAAAATAAAATAAAATAAAATAAAATAAAATAAAATAAAATAAAATAAAATAAAATAAAATAAAATAAAATAAAATAAAATAAAAAAATAAAGAAGTTCAGCTTGAAAAAAAAGAGACTAAAAAAATAATAATAAAATAAAATGAAAAGCTCTGTAAGCACCACCTCACACCAATGCCTGTCAAATTAATAAATAAATAACTAAATAATTTAATAAAATAAAACTAATAAAACTCAAACTAAATTAATTTAAATAAAATAATAAAATTAAAAATTAAATAAATCATTGGGTAGCACAGTCACCTCACAACAAGAAGTTCTGCTTGGAAAAAATGTAATTAAAACATAAAATAAATATAAAATAAAATAAAATAGAATAAAAAGCTCAGTGAGTAGCACCTCATAGCCATGTCTGTCAAAGAAATAAATAAATAGTAAGTGACACATCTGTAGGACAAAAGCATGTCCTGCAGACGTGTTTCAGACACAATTCAGAATATTATAACCACTTAACAAATGGAGAACATACTCCCATAAGTTTAGACTGAGAAAAACTACAGCAAATTGCCTCTTTCGTTATCAGTGCTAAAGTGCCTTCCGCTTCTTTCACGAGAAGAGGAAGACAATAAAAAAAAATCTAGAGGAAAAAAATACCAAAGGTCTGAGCCAAAGCAATTAAAGAGCTGAAACTCGATAGACGCTGTTTGACAAAGACTGGGGGTGTAGCTCTTCGTCTCACACTTTCTCTCTCTCTTACAAAATCAAACGTATGTAATGGTTGGCAGAGACACAAAAATCTGCAGCTCTCTTTCCCAAATGTTGAGCATGTGTCCTGTCAGCGCAATTGGTGCTGGAACTTCAGGAAAGGGAAACAATCAGTATAGACAGGGCTCCTCTATGATGTGTTAATGTTTATCATATCCCGACAAGCCGTCTCCCGTGTCACCTGCCCCGGCCTTCACTCCACAGGCTCCCCGCTGTCCGTCACTCAGAGGACAGCACCAGCAGGAGACAGAAACATCTGAGGGAAAGCTTTAACTGTCCAGTCACCCTCCATAACTTAGAAATGAGACAGAAAGAGTTCACAGCATAGGGGAGAAGTTCCCCATACGTGTTCTGCTCTGATGTCCCACAATAAAATTGACACTGCTCTTTTTCTACGCTTTGATTTATGAATTTCAATAAAGAGGTTTCCATCATCTAAAACAGGGCTTCTCGCTTAAGGACCCAGAACGAACAGCAGGCAAGTGGCCAGACATTGTAACAAAAATGATTAATCGCAAATAAAATCTCCTAAAAACTAAAACTGGGAAATAATTTATAAAAAACATTTTTTTTTCTAAATATGTTTGTTTAAAATATAATTAAAAAGATAAAATAAAATTAAAAAATCATTGAGTAGCACCTTCAACTCACAGCAAGGAGGTCTGTTTATGAAAAAACTAAACTAAAATAAAATAAAATACATTTAAAAAAATCAAATAAAATTAATTTAAATTAAAAGAAAATCATTAGGTAGCACTGTCAAATCACAGCAAGAAGGTCAGTTTAAAAAATTAAAATAATAAAAAATCATTAAGTAGCACTGTCAACTCACAGCAAGTTTATAAAATAAAATACAATAATAAAATAAAAAAGTAATTGGGTAGTACTGTCATCTCACAGCAAGAAGGTATGTTTATAAAATAAAATAAAATAAAATAAAATAAAATAAAATAAAATAAAATAAAATAAAATAAAATAAAATAAAATAAAATAAAATAAAATAAAATAAAATAAAATAAAATAAAATAAAATAAAATAAAATAAAAAGTCATTGGGTACCGCTGTCAACTCACAGCAAGAAGGCCTAATTATTAAAAATAAAAAAATAAAAAAATAAAAATAAAATAAAATAAAATAAAATAAAATAAAATAAAATAAAATAAAAAGTCATTGGGTAGTACTGTCAACTCACAGTAAGAAGGCATAATTATAAAAAAAATAATAATAATAAATAAATAAATAAATAAATAAAATAAAAAGTCATTGGGTAGTACTGTCAACTCACAGCAAGAAGGTCTGATTAATTAACAATAAATTCATCAAATTAAATCAAATTAAATTAAATTAAAAAAAATTAAGTAGTGCTGTCAAATCACAGGAAGGTCAGCTTATAAAATAAAATAATTTAAATTAAAAAAACCATTGAGTAGCACTGTCGACTCACAGCAAGAAAGTCAGTTTATAAAAATATGTATATATAATAATAAAAAAAAAATAAATAATAATAATAATTGGGTACCACTGTCAAATCACAGCAAAAAGGTCAGTTTATAAAATAAAATAAAATAATTAAAAAAAAAATTGGATAGCACTGTTAAATCATAGCAAGAAGGTCTGTTTATAAAAAAAAAATAATTAAAAAAAAATGTAAAAACTTAATTTGAGTAGCACTGTCAGCTCATTAAATAGCGCTGTCAAATCACAGCAAGAAAGTCAGTTTATAAAATAATATTAATAAAATGAATTTAAATAAAAAAAATTATTGGGTAGCACTGTCAAATCATAGCAAAAAGGTCTGTTTATAAAATATTATTAATATAATTCATTTAAATTAAATTAAATTATTAAGTAGCACTTCAAATCACAGGAAGGTCAGTTTCTAAAGTAATATTAATATAATTAATTTAAATAAAATAAAAAATATTGGGTAGCACTGTCAAATTACAGGAAGGTCAGTTTATAAAATAATATTAATATAATTTAAATGAAAAAAATCATTGAGTAGCACTGTCAACTCACAGCAAGAAGGTCAGTTTATAGAAATATATATATATATATATAATAAAATAAAATAAAAATCATTGGGTACCACTGTCAAATCACAGCAAGAAGGTCTGATTATTAATAATAAAAAAAAAAAAACAAACAAACATTGACTAGCACTGTCAACTTAAAGCAAGAAGGTCGGATTATAAATAAAAAAAAATATATATATATATATATATAAAATAAAATATATATATACTGTATATATAACTGATAGCACTGTCGACTCACAGCAAGGTGTTTATAAAAAAAACTAAAATTAAATAAAATTAAATAAAAAAACACTGAGTAGCACTGTCAACTCACAGCAAGAAGGTCAGTTTATAGAAATATATATATATATATATATATATATATATATATATATATATATATATATATATATATATATATATAATAAAATAAAATAAAAATCATTGGGTACCACTGTCAACTCACAGCAAGAAGGTCAGTTTATAGAAATATATATATATATATATATATATATATATATATATATATATATATATAATAAAATAAAATAAAAATCATTGGGTACCACTGTCAAATCACAGCAAGAAGGTCAGTTTATAAAATAAAATAAAATAAAATAATAAATTAAAAAAATAATTGTGTTAAAAATCATAGCAAGAAGGTCTGTTTATGAAAAATAAAATAATAAAAATAAAAATAAAAAATGTAAAAAAATAATTTAAGTAGCGCTGTCAAATCACAGCAAGAAGATCAGTTTATAAAATAATATTAATAAAATTAATTTACGTAAAAAAAATGATTGGGTAGCACTGTCAACTCATAGCAAGAAGGTCAGTTTATAAAACTATAAAACAAAATAAAATAAAAAATAAACCATTAGGTAGTAGTCCACTCACAGCAAGGTCTGTTTATAAAAAAAAAAAACTAAAAAAATAAATAAATAATAATAATAATAATAAAAATAAAATTAATAAAAAAAAAAAAATTGGTACCACTGTTGGTACCACTGTTAACTCACAGCAAGAAGGTCTGATTATTAATAATAATAAAAATAAATAAATTTAAAAACATTGAGTAGCACTGTCAACTTACAGCAAGAAGGTCGGATTATAAATAAAATATATATATATATATAAAATAAAATATATATATACTGTATATATAACTGAGTAGCACTGTCGACTCACAGCAAGGTCTGTTTATAAAAAAAAACTAAAATTAAATAAAATTAAATAAAAAAACACTGAGTAGCACTGTCAACTCACAGCAAGAAGGTTAGATGCTTAAAATAAAATAAAAAATGAAAAAAGAGACTATCTTTCTAAATAAGTTCTTTCTAAACAAATAAAATAAAATAATAACAAACTAAAAGCAACTGTTTTAAATGCTATAAGTGAATTCAGGCATCACAACATTAAAATATACAGTATAAAAATATTTTTAAAACTAAACAGATTTTTCCAAATAAATAAATAAATGAATTCAAGCTAGTAAATTGTACATCTTTTGAATCAACAATGTAATCATACTCAACAAATAATGATAAATAATCATTTTTAAATATCCAAAACTGTCTAATACAGATAAATTAAGAAAATCTGCAAAATTGTCAGATAACCAATATGGTATGGCCCTCCTGTCAGAACAGATGTGCAACATAATTTTGGGTCACGATTCACTGATCAACAAGCACCAATCTAAAATGTTGGATCATTTAGCCCAGAGAGACAGAGTCGGTCTGGGCGAGATGTAGCTCCTGTTATTTAGGCAGCTCTGTTTGTGTCCATACTTTAGTTGCAGTGAAACACTCAGAGCCAAGCGTAATGATCTGTTTTGGATGTCTCGTAACCAGACTAAATTAAAAATTACCCTGGCACTTTTCCACGCACTGTCCTTCAGAGTGTTTCTCACCACAGTCCCCCGGGTCCTTTAGGGCCCATTTCCAGCTCTGCCTCATTAAAGGCATCTCACTTCCTGTAACTGCGAGAATGAAGGTTGTAGAACACTACAAGCCTTTGCGGTTCAAACCCCATGTACTTTCTTGGCTCCAGAGCTTGTTTGCTGCGAAATTCCCGAATTCCAGAAAAGGAATTGTGGTAAAAATTAACTCGCTTTCCGACAACAGTTTCTAATAGCGAATAAATGTTTCCGTCGGGGGGGGGGACAGCAAGTATTTTTGAGGCCGAGTGGATGAGAGCCAACATCTGGTTAGCCAGCGCAGAGGTTAGAATGAGGTTAGCGAGACTCAAACTCTCCCTAATGCAGAGCAGCCAGTCTCCATACGTCTTCCAAACACCCTGACGTGCACCTCGAGCGAAATTGCAACTTTGTCATAATGAAAAATGTCGAGCGGGAGGCCTTTTTCCACCCTGTAATTTTCATTACAGTTGCATCTCTCGTGGCATCATTCCAGGTGCATCCGTACGCGCCGCACTCTGACAGTCACAGAGACAAAACTACCCGCTGACAGAGTCCTGTTACATGAGAGCACAGCTGGACAGCTGTGTGCGTGTTCTTGCCTGCACATGTGTATGTGTGTTTTGGGGAGTTTTCTGTTGCGTGTCTAAAGGGTAGAAGAGCTGGATGACAATTATATGTTAGTGTGAAGGAGTTCACTGTTTCTTGTATTGTAATAGAAAAAAAATCAGTCACCGACGAAACACAGCAGAACACTGAAAAATAAAGGTTTCAACATGGGCTTTTGCAGACATGTTATAAAACAGGGATTCCCAAACTGCAGGGGATTCATATGGAAGCCTGTTTTTATGATTTTTCAACTTACAATTTAGACGTTTTCTCGCAATTCTGAGAAAATTAAGTATAAACTCAGATTTGTGGGAGAAAAAAAATCTGAAAAAGAGGGGAAATCTTAGAATTCTTTACATCTTACAATTCTGACGAAAAGAGAATTGGGTCATTCCATGTCAACTCAACCAGAGGTCCTTGGCTCAATTTTTTAGACATGTAAAGTGATGAAAGCCAAAATATTAAATGTCATGGATGAATATTTACTGAGTAATCCACTATTTTGAGTAATCCACAACTTTCACCTGACACAAGTGAAATTACAGGGGTGTAAAAATGACTTCAGAAAGATGGCAGCGTCATAATGTTATTTTTACACAGAGATTAGTAGGTCTGTTAATAAAATCTGTTGACTTTAGCGATCTTCGTTGAATTATGTGCCAATGGTGACCGTTCAAAATAAGGAAATAGCAATTTAAGTTTTTTTTCTCCAAAGTTTGCATGCCTGTGACTCAAGAAGTATGAAAGATATCTCAATGCCCTCTTAAGTAATTGGGTCGTAACAAACTTTCCTTTTGGCTATTTATTTTTTAAGGCCCTCTTAAAAAATAAAGGTGTTCACGATGCCATAGAAGAACATTTTTTGTCTAAATGGTTCCATTTAGAACCTTTAGCATCTGAAGAACCTTTCTGTTTCAAAAAAGTTCTTTGTGGTAAAAGAAGGTTCTTCAGATTGTAAAAAGGTAAGAAAGAGATGGTTCTTTAAAGAACCTTTGACTGAATGGTTCTTTGTGGAACCAAATATGGTTCTTCTATGGCATCGCTGTGAAGAACCTTTTAAGGCACCTTTATTTTCAGAGATGCGAGATATAAACTTAGAATTTAAAGAAAAAAGTCAGAATTGTGAGATGTAAATTTAGAATTGTGAGAATTAGAATTTTATTCCCTGGTGAAAAGTTGATGAAAAGCTAACAATTAAAGACACGTGGCTAAGTTTTTGCACTAAGTGAAAATAGCAATGGATTCTATTTACACCATGTAAAAATAGCAGAATTTTCTTCCCAATAATATTAGTTAGATGCTATTATTACTAGATGCAGATATACTACAGTTTTGTGGTACATTATAAAACAGTATGCAATAATAACATATTGAGTGTAAATTATCATTTTTAAAAAATGTATTCTGCCTGATCTGAAAAGGTCACTAGAGGCGGTAAATCAGTTAACACTTGTAATCGTTTTTGTACACTGTTATGATTACAGTTCCATATGTTTCATTTTCTGGACGTAACAAACTTGCTCAGCAGCTCAGCTGGAACGGAATTGGACTTAGGATGTGGAATGCGTGGGTAAAACGCCTTTTACAAAAAAAAAAAAGGTAAAACAGCAATGTAGGATGATTTTGAAGTTGGAGAAGAATGATGGGAGTTTTTCAAAATACCCTAACTGTCATGAACCGGAATGCACAGAGTTGATGCAGAGCTAGACAAGATGAGCATTTGAGGTTAAAAAGTATAAAAATTGTAAAAATAATTTTTAGATAAGACCTTTTCTTCCTTCAGCTGGGATCGTTTAGAGACCTTTAAAGCTGCATTTATACTGTATTTTGGATGTTCAAACTCAAGGGCACCATTGAAGTCCACTATATGGAGAAAAATGCTTTTTTTATACGACTGAATAAAAAAAGACATTAACATCTTGGATGACAAGGGGGTGAGTAAATTATCTGTACATTTTTGTTCTGGAAGTAAACTTCTCCTTTAAGACAAAAAATATTTTGTATTGTAAACTAGTGAACCAGGGCCCGTATTCACAAAACATCTTAAGGCTAAAAGTAGCTCATAACTTGCCGATTTAGGAGAAAATCTTAAAAATAATGGGCGTGTCAGTCCTAAATTTAGGACTCATAAGTTTTTGCTCTAAGAGTGTTTCACAAAGCGTTTAGCGTTAAAACTAGCTTCTAAATCTGTGCAACGTAAAGACTGATTTATACTACGCGTCCGTAAGTTCGCTTGGGTTTGTGAAATCCCTCATTTCGCGTGGCGGTGTGCACGGCTTCTAGAGTGAAGTGTTCGTGTGTCACCTCATTGCTCACAAAATTTTTTAAAGCTGTTTTGGCTGAACAGGTACGCCGGTACAAACAACTCTATAATCCATCAATGCGTGACCATAGGAATAGTCAGATGGCAAAAAACTCATCGTGGAAAGGACGAAAACTTTTGCAAAAAAAAGTTTGTGAAACTGTACATTTTAACACTGTTGTGTTGGTTTTACTGTTGAAGACTGCTGTAATAAAAATATTTCTCATAATTTGCTTTTGTTAGTGTTTCACATACTTATACATACTTATTTTCATAGGCGTAATTCACAATGGGTGGGACGCTTTTTGCAAAGCTCGATACTGTCCCACCACTTTTTTGAACATCTCGCGGGCCGCGGCACGGACGTACCTAATGCTGATGAAACATTCCTTTCTGTTAAATAAGGTGCTGATGCTGGAATCTGTATTTTTTTCTGAAATCATTCTCAGTGCGGCTCGTGTTCAGTGTTCACACTCGAGTGCTTCAATCCCTCGTTTATGACTCATTACGGTTAAAAATCAAAACAAAATACACACAAATGTGTCTCTGATATAGGATCACTGATGAACATATTTAATTTTATTAAGGGATGAAAAAAGTTGTGTGACTGCGGGTTAAAACCGAAACCCTCAGACTCATTTAACGATCATTCTACCACTAGACTATTGGATATTACTAATAATTGTTGCATATCTATGCATTTCACTGCATCATTTATCTCAAGGCTAATAATATATTATTAAAGTACATGTAAGAATAAAATTATCATGTTAAAAACGAGTTTAATGTCAATACATTATGTACGCATGATCAGAGCCTGTAACCACAAAACATTTCATCTTACCACTAAGAGTTCTCCGAAATGGCAGTAAAAGTTTTTAGCTAAGAGTTTTCTCTTAAAACCTATTCACGAAGCTGCTGAGACAAACTTTCACTAAGGAATAGAGAGAAGTCTTAAGCTAAAAGTAAGGGCGGGGTTGACCTCGTTACTATGGATGATGTCGACATGCTTAATAACTATGCACACAATGATTGGCTGATAGGGGAGGAGTCTCTGTCAGACATTTATTCATAGAAATATTGTAACGTGCACTATAAAGGTTTTAAAATAAAAATGTTGCCATATTCAAATAAAGGTTTTAAAATGCAGGCCAAGTGTCACTAATTAAACGTGCCTTCAGCCTCATGTGCGCTCCTCGTATACAGTTAGCGGCTATGCAAATAAACAGCCTTTTAATTAACAGGGTAGAATAATCATAGGTGATAGTAAGGCATGTAAACGTAAAAGAAAACCAAACTGGACGCGAGAACAACTCTTACTTCTTGCTCAACTTGTTCATGAAAACAAGGATATAATCAAGGGGAAATTTGGAGTTGGGATAACCTCAAAAACTAAAAAAGATGTGTGGGAAAATACATGTGTGTAAATAAATGCAGCTTTTTTGTCCAGAAGCAAAGATGACTGTGAAAAGCGCTGGTATTCTTTGCAAAGTCAGGCAAATTAAGGCAGAGATTGCACAATTTAAGTGACAAACAACTGCTACAGCTAAACGGACATTACTTTCAAGTTGCCGATAATGTTTTCATGTAACCTTAGTTGTTATGCTATTGCAGATTGAAATCCTTAGCCTCATTAAAATATTTATTGCATTCATAAGGAGCTGCCATTCGAGGATTGTCAAAACCTTGATCTGTGAGTGGCGTTATTGGGTTGTTTCTATTTGTTGCAATTCTGCAGCAGTCCTTCGCGATTAAGACCGCGCCTTCTGAAAAGCTCATTTTCATCCAATGCTTCTAAAATGTTTCTGTTCCGAGGCAGACAGCCGGCAACAGCCATTTTAGGATAGTTTTAGGACTTGATTTTAGTGACGTAGGAGTCCTCTCCACTACTCCTAACATTTCGCAGATTTAGGAGCTAATTTCAGTGCTAAAACGCTTTGCGAAATACTCTTAGAGCAAAAATTAGGAGTCCTAAATTTAGGATTGTTTTAAGCATTATTTTCAAGATTTTCTCCTAAATCGCTAAGCTATGAGATAGGCTACTTTTATCCTTAGGATCTTTTAGGAACAGGGGCCCAGAATTTGGGGATGTGCGAGCGCAAGCAGCACAGGCTTGCGGTGCAAAAGAACCAGTCGAGTATAAATCAGCCTAAATCAGGTTTAAATCACAAGATCAAATCCTAACCTTCCTAATATTGCTGTTGCTGGCGATCTGCCTCGGAACTTAAACTATTTAGAAACACTCTGCATGTATATGTACGCATATTCCCACACATTTTTTTTTTTTTTAGTCTTGGAGGTTATCCCAGCTCCAAATTTTCATTTGATTATATCGTTGGGCAAGAAGTAACAGCTGTTCTTGCGTCCAGTTTGGTTTTGTTTTACGTTTGCGTATCTCGCTATCAGCCATGATTATTCTATGATGAATAGAAAAATAACTTTTTTTACGTCGGCACCGATAGCCTAGCGGTTAGTGCGTCAATATATGGCGTAACTCCGCTCAAGTCCTCGGATGTTGCGACACATGCCACTTCCTCATCAGGTAGATTGACCCTTGCCATCGATGGCAATACCTGGTCCCACTCACGACAACACAGGCACTCACTTTCAGTCAGCATGGGTTGGCAAGCCCCACCAGCTCGAATCTGCTCTCCTCATCCCTTCTGTCCCAGGCAGTTCAGACACGCTTTCTTGTCTTTCTCGTTCCAAAACCTCAGCTTCAGTGAATTCTGGTTCAAATTGATACGGTTCAGGATCTGCACCAAAGTAAATATCTTCTAAATTGTCTCTCACAAATGTCTCCATGGCGAGGAACGCTGCCTGTGCATGCAGTTGGTCACGTTGGATATGTTGACGGAAGTAAGCATTTCAACATGTGCTGTGTGATATTAATGCGCCTGCTTCGGTCATATTACGGCAGCAAACTTCCTTGACTGTTACGCCGGAATGGGAGTGTAGTTCCTAATCTTATCGGCCTGGAAAACCGCAGCTTTACATTTCCGCTGGTCTTAGTACACGATATAACTACAGAAGAGTCAAGTTTTAAATAGGACAAATATCGAAACTCGTTGGTCATTTTTGAACGCGATGCTATTGGTCTAATAGGATTCAATGATTTATGCTAAGCTATGCTAAGAGTGATATCGCCAGAACAGGAGAACGGCTGAATGGATTTCAAAACGGTAAAACTCAACTTATTAACTCGGGGGGAGTTGGAGAATGAGCCTATTTCCAAAAAAAGTGGAGTATTCCTTTAAGAGAAAACTCTTAGCTAAAAACTTTTACTGCTATTTAGGAGAACTCTTAGTGCTAAGATAAAATCTTTTGTGAATACGGGCCCAGATCACATGACGAAAATGTACCTGTGGGAAGTTTTTCGCGAGACGCTAAATACATACCAATAATGTTTTTTCATATGAACGTAAATATGGTACGTTTTATGTGACATTGGTTTTGTACATGTCACTGCAGCGATTTGAAATATCCATTAAGTGGCTTACGGTTCTTAAGATTACATAAGGTTGCTTAAGGTTCTTAAAAGATTACATTTTCTTAGTATCCACCTTATTTTTACCCGTAAGAGTGGGCATGGCCATTTGTAAATTTTATGGGTCTGGCTTACGGTCTCATCCGCATTCCAGTTATTTTTAGTGGTACAAAACTCGTTTGGCTGCTTGATATTGGAAATTGGTGTGTCTTACCATATTATTTTAATGTATTATCTTAATTATGAACACACTGGTTTGTAGTGCAAACAGTTTTACCGTTTACTGCACGTTGTTATTCTTCTCGTTTTTTCCCTATAGCGGTTAATGAATCAGAAGTCTTGACCACATGCTTACCTCCGCGTTGAAGAATAAGGTGGATAAAGAACTTTCCAAGAATGTTTTTCTGCTGTAAAGAACCTTTTATGAGAGGAAGGATTTCATAGTGTTTAAAGGTTCTTTTTTAAAACCACAGATGCCAATAAAGAACTTTTATTCACTAAACATGTCAGATACTTATTTATTTTCTTCCTAGTTATTTTGCACCCAAAAACACAAAGCAGAAGCAGAGCTTCTGGTTTTAACTACAGTATAAAAAGCATTAAAAACTATTACTTTTGACACTGAACTGTAAAGAATTATCAACAGATGAATTCACATTGCAAACAGAGCCCACTACTGTAAACACAGTCACACCCAACGCAATGTCCATCTATTTAAACTGCCCGACACACATAAACAGAGGTTCATGTGAGCGTGTGGAGGCGTTGAGATGTGTTTAGATGTTTAACAGCTGACCTGTTCACAAACCGAGGTCAATGCTGATGCACCCAAACATAAATAAACAGAAGTGTGACTATTGTAGCTTGTGTGGGTCAGTCCTGGGCCTGCTGCTCTATTGTCTCACACAGAGAGTTTTGAAGGTTATTGTTTCTTTTCCAGCTGACCTTCACATTTCCCTCTGGATCTGGACCATAGCACTGCCATCCACCTCTACACTCCCCCGTCAACGTGTCTGCCCACCACCAGCGCCACATTTTTTTAGCTTTTCCTTGTTCGGTTAGACAACAAAGGCTTCACAAACAATGGATAATGCGCGGCTGGGGTGGTCACCCATATTTACACATACGCTGGTGAGGAAATGCAGTGGGCATGAAAGTAAAGGGGCAGTGAGGAGGGAGGGACAGTAATGCAGGCCACGCTGTATGTGGTCCTCAATCACATGAGCTTCAAGCCTTTTGTTTTAAGCCCTTATAATAATAATAAGTGGGGGTTGTAAAATATGGTAATGATATAATTGTTTTTCAGAGCAAATCATAATTGACTTGAAATGGAAAAACAATTATAACTGAAGACATGGACATGTCACTTCTGTTTTTAGGAGTCACACCCAAAATCATCATATTTCCAGAATTCTGGTTTGCGTGACAACAGAACAAATGTATCTGGTTACATAAATAAGTCACTTTAAAACCAAGCATTTGCCAATTGGTCACATCCGGAGTGGATTCCAGACTAAGCCCAAATGCAGCAACTAAAAATTTAGTCAGAATTAAGTTGTGGGTAAAATCATGTCTATGATTTGTGACAGATGCTTCAACTATACTCAGATTATACAGTTGAGGTCAAAAATTTACATCCCCCTTTCAGAATCTGCTAAATCTGAAACATGGAGGTATCTTCTGTAGCCTCTGAGGGGCAGTACTAAATGAAAAAATATGATATTTAGGCAAAATAAGAAAAATTTACACATCTCCATTCTGTTCAAAAGTTTTTACCCCCGGGCTCTTATTGCATCGTTTTTCCTTCTGGAGCATCAGAGAGTGTTTAAACCTTCTGTAATAGTTGTAATAGTGTAAAAACTGTAAATACTGTAATAGTGTAAAAACTGATATTCAACCAAACAAAATAATAATAATAAAAAAAAACTTTTTTATTAACACAGATCTTCTTTTGGATGATAGCTCAATATTTTCTGGAATTATGCCGATAATCATAATGATAATAAGACAATATTTTGCTGAACGTGTTATTGTGCTGGTATTTTGACAGTTTTAGGAAAGCCGTGGACAGCAGACTCCCAAAGCTTTTGATATTCTTCACATTCTGTGCAGTGGTTAGTTTGCAGGAGAAACAGAAACAAACTTTGAGGTTTAAATTGATTATTACCTTTTACAGGCATTTTTTCCTTTATAAGGCCTTTTTCCCTAACCTAATTAAATGTCTATCATCCTTTGTGTCAAATTCTTAAATTTAATCAACAAATTGAAATAGTAAGAGACACTTTATGGCTGTTACCAATCAAATAAAATCAGTATCAACAAAATTTGGGTTTGCAATGCAGAGATGGCACAAAATCTGCATCTGAAGTAGAATTTAAACAGGAATGCATTTAAATAATTAAATAAAAATAAACATTTAATACTGATATTTGGTTTTGGGTAAAAAAAAAAGAAAAAAACATTTAAGTATAAACCTAAAACTGCCAGTAGATGGCAGTAAATCACTGTGTGAGTGAGTCCCTGGGTCATTAATTCAACTTATTCGTTCAAACGGCTGATTGATTCGGTAACGAAACACTGTTGTGTGTTGTTGAGAGACACAAACAGTTCTGGTGTTTGTTTGGAACTATTTTCGCTGACAAAATAAAGCAAAAACTGGAACTTGAGTCTGAAATGTAAGTCACTTAATATTAACTTCTTGTTTATTGAACTGTTCATCAAATTAATGTCACATTTGCAAACTTGCTAATATTTGGAGAAAAAAAGTCACTCTTCATGTGATCAGATTATATACATATAAAAGACATAAAAAGTCAAACAGAAAATTTTGCCCCCTTGTCTTGAACTCAGAATGTATTTACAAAAAAAAAAAAAAGGTACATTCACACGGAGCAACGGCGTCGACGCTTGACGAAGGCCGTGTTTGAAGCTTGGTGCTGATGTGACCATCAGTGTCAACATCCAACAGCCACTTTACTTTTCTGGTGTTGCATGAACGTGATTGGCTAGTGTCTGTGCTAGTGTATGTACATAAGATGATCTAATTGGCTGACGCCTACTTTAGCGCTTGAAAAGTAGTGAAAGTAAACTAGAACACCCTGTGTGAATGCACTGTAATGAAGTGAGTAATCTAACCTACATCTCACAGTGTTTGTGTGCGCTCTCTGGGTGTGTTTTTTTTTTTTTTTGCGATTTATTCAAAAATGTCAAATCACAAATCGTTCAAACAACAGTTATGATATTATTGTGAACTATATATATTGCTCACCCCAAATATCAAGACATTTGTATGAACTAATATTTCACTTTCTTCCCCCCACCCCCTAAATACAAATGTTTACAAAATTAATTTAACTTTTACAAAGTCTTTTAAAAAGTCATTGCATAGTTAAAAATAAAATGTCTACCACTTCAATCAGTTAGAACTACTAAAAATGCTATGTCAAATAATTATTATGCACCAGCCAAGTTGACCAGTTTCTTCAGATTGTTCCTACTGAGCTCAATGTTTAACACATTTCATGCACAAATTTTAAAGCTTTGGGAATTTGGCCTACATTTTGAAATGACCCATTACTGCACAGTAAAACAGCTGTGCATCAGTAATGCAGTCCATGTGAGATCGTCCAAATTTGGCCATCATCAACTGGCCAGAGAGAGCAGAGCTTTCCCTGCCATTCACACGATAAAACGAGGCCAGTGACCTCCCAACGACCAATAGAAAGCAGTTTATATAGTTCAAAAGACCCATTTTCACGGTTTTTCAGAAATATGTCATGATCGCACAGAAAGGCAATCATTCCCCAGAGAACATACAGTGAGGGGAAAGAGTTTTGGCCGAGAGGCTCAATAAAAGTGTCATCGGGTGTAGTGAAGAGTGAGGCTATAAAAAAAAAGGGCCTGTAGCCCTGAGTTCTTGCCTGCTCCACCAGGGAAATTCCCTTTGTCTTAGTGTATGCAACTAATTATAGAAGGAAAGCTGTACTGCAAATGGTGTCCATAAAATAATAAGTGTCTGTCCATAAAGTTCAAGGTGACAAACTAGCATGCAGCCCCATCAATTTATCAACAGTGGGAAAAGGGGGGCTAATGGACCTTTTAGTAGCCAGGAAAAGGAAGCGCTATGTCATGCATAGTGTACCAAGCCTGGGAACTTAAACAGTTATATATTACGAACAGGAATGTTTCTAGTGATCAGCGATAAGAGATAAAAAGAGACAAATGGACAATGATCCAGGCAAGGCAAGGTGTAGACAGAAGGAATGACGCAGAAATGTCTTGAACTTTGACCTGGATGAAAGAACATGGCAGGGGTGCCAACAGAAACCTGGGGTGATCAAAAGTCATAGAGAAGCACAGGAGGGTGGGGAAGAATTACTCATGGAGGATGCAGCCAAGTCAGCCAGAGAGACACTGCGGTTTTGAGTCACCAGACAGAGGACGGCATTCACAGCTGTGCGTTTGCACACACCTGCACTTGGAAACATCACCATTGCAAACACAAGACTCCTTGAGACGGACAGAGTCAGCAAACTCCACCGTCAACAAACTTGTCCCCTCCCAAACCCATCAACTCTTTGAACTGCTTCCAGCTCTTTTCTCCTTCACCAGTGTCGGAAATGCCGCTGTTTGAGGGAGACGGGTGTAAAGTCAAGCTTTTGGCTGCTGAAGGACTGCTCTAGCGTTCATTCTGGGGGCTTGGGAGGTCGGAGGAAGGGGGATTCTGTCTGTGTTTGCATTACGACCTCCATCAAAACCTCGACATCTGCCGGGCAGATGCTCTTATCTGGGAATATCTGAGAACATTTGCATTGGAGATGAAAATGAAACCTCAAAATGAAATGTATTTTTTAACGGAGTGCTGCGGCTGTGACGTCAAATGGCAGAAGACTAATTCGCCTTGGGTTCCCTCAAGATTCTTCTATGGGTTTTTAATGTATGAGTAAGAAAGGTTTGTGGGAAATTAAAATTGATGACACTCGATACTTGGATGTTTTGCACTACAATGTTAATTTGACACACCCATAAACCTGTTTTAAAGCAGTTGTTTATTTTTAAAGGAAACCACGGGTATTAAGACTTGTATGGCTTAATATAACGTATATAATGAATTTAATGATCTCTTACTAAAATTTGTAGTAGAAAACTCATGAAAGATTTCCGTTATGTAAAAAAAAATCCACATCGTTTAATTCATATTTTGGATTGTGGGGGGTGCCATTATTTTGATGATGTCAAATAGATCCACTCAGTGAGCTACTGGTGCTACCCGTTGCTATTTTTCAGCAACACATTCTGTAAATGAAATACTGATACGGTGCCACATTGTGCGGCTTTTGGTTGTAATTTTCAGTCAAAGGGCGACAAGAGAAGTGATGTAGAGAAAAGGATCAGAAGATACCTGTGGACGGAAATACTTCCTAAAGACCCGCGTCTTTGTTCTCTCCACTTCAGCCCTGATGCCTTTGAGGCTTTTAGTAGACCACAGCTACTGAAAGAGCTTATAAATGGCAGAGACAAGAAACGCTAGATGCCATCCTGGCAGAATGTAAACATGCAATGCTTGTCATGATGCCGCAGCCACTGAAAGAGTTTCTCAGCGTGGATTTCACACAAATCTGGGGATGTTTAGACTTCTTGTGGGTAGAAATCACTGGTACGTCATTTGGTTTAAGCCCGCACTTATATCCATCGCCACCTGTAAACTCTTCCAGTACCTGTGGTCATTGTCTCAGTACTTAATTTTCCAAGTTGTGTTGCGGTAAAAATAGCAACAGGTTGCACCAATAGCTCAAAGACTGCAACCATTTTATGTCATTGAAATAATGGTGCCACCCATAGTCCACAATATGTATAAAACAATGTGGATTTTTTAAATAACGCAAGTCTTTCATGGGTTTTCTACTGCATATTTCAGTAAAAGATATAATTTACGTTATAGTAAGCCATACAAATGTAAAACCCAGGGTTCCTTTTAAAAACATACTGCATGTTTGTAATAAATAACTAAATAACTAAAGTAACTTAGTTACTTATTAGAATTTTCAAGTTATGTTGTTTACCACAGACGTTTTTTTATTTACGAATTGAAAACCCCATTATAAAAACCTTGAGGAGGCAAATTTGTCTTTCAACTTTTGACACTAGGCTGTAGCACTCTATAGAATGTCTTCATAATGTAAATATAACACTTGAACCCAAAGTACGCTAACTTTTTTTACGCAAGTGCTTAGCGTACATGTGCAGCTAAATGCATAGCCCTTCAATAATATGCTCCATTGGACAGCATATGTGAAAACAAGTGCTACCCACGTGTACTACAAAGTTTTAATCTTGTATAGTGCCTGTGCTATTTCTCTCCAGATGTTATAAGTGATAAAAATACTGCTGTACTCGTTAAAACTAGAGTCGTTGGTATCTTGTTTACGTGAGTGCCTATTGTTTTCGTAGTCTTGACACCGCTGTATCTTTATCGACTGTGAAACAACAGAGTAGGTCTACTAACTAATTAGGCCACGTGTCCACTAAAGCATTTTTAGCCAGCTATAAGGATCAGGCACTCTGATGAAAATGCTTTTGCAGCATATTGTTTTCAGTTCAGACTTTTTGCTTACTGTGATATGGAATATCCGCTAGAGCAGTGGTTCCCAACCACGTTCCTGGAGGCCCCCCAACACTGCACATTTTGCATCTCTCCTTTGTCTGACAACCATTTCAGGTCTTGGAGTCTCTACTTATGAGCTGATTATCTGAATCAGGTGTGTTTGATTAAGGAAACATGGAAAACATGCAGTGTTGGGGGGCCTCCAGGATCGTGGTTGGGAACCACTGCGCTAGAGTAATATGACAGACACGATGTGACCCAAATGTTTCTCTATGCATTATTTTTTTATAACAAAATTGTGGTAGTCCTGAAATTCCATCTGGTGAAGTCCTGACCTTGGATACCTGAAGACAAGCAATATTAATTTCTCCTCCATTGTTGCTCAGTTATAGTACAAGCAGTGTGACAATTGGTCGGCATGGAATTAGTCCTGACCCTCCTCCACTGTGATTGGTTAACTGGCTAAAAACTGACAATAGCTATTTCCATTACTCTAATTGCGTAAATTTCCGAATTGAAAAAGTGCCCAATGGAAACACGTCAATTTCGCTAAAAATCCAATACATTGCAAAAACATTTTTACGCCTGCATGAGGTGTTTTTTTAGGCAATTCAAACTAGAAATATTTCACAAAACGGCAATCAAATGCATTTTTTTTTTTGCATTAACAGGTCACCTGGTAGATGTAGAAACTCACATGATCATTCTTTAATGTACTATAACTTCCAAGAAACACCTCATACGTGGCCACTCTCAAATATGAGTCTTTTCCTTGCCATAAATGCTTGGATAACCCCTTATTTAAGGTCATTCCACACTGAGTCCGAAATTTGTGTATGCATTTTTTTCGGTTTCCTCACATTCGTCATACTTTCCTATCAAAATGCTTGTTACGGATGCAAAAATGCAGAAAATCGAACCTGATCTGAATTTTCAGAGGCAGTGCGTAAACTCGATTGACATAACGTCAAGTCGTATTTATTTTTTAATGTGCAAAAATTTTGGACACAAATTTCGTACTCTGTGTGCAATGCTTGTTTCAGAAGCGTCTCTTTCCACGCTACTTTGTTAAAGATACACGCCTACATCTCCTCCTATTAAAAATAATGGCTAATTTGCGATGGCTGTGATATACGTAAACCTACCAACATCCGCCACCATGACTTATTATGAGAAAGAAAAACAATAAGTTTTAGTTGCATAACATTGGTTAACGAAAACGTCATCATTTTGCGATAGTTTTTATCTACATATATAAAATATTGCAAAAGTTTTGCACAAATCAGTACTGGAGACAGTAACGAGTGCTGCATTTTACGCAAAGTTGAACATTCTTCCTCGTCACGCTCCTGGACTTTTAAAAAACGTGGCACACCCATTGAAAAAAAAAAAATGTAAACACTTGTGCATATGCAAGCTGAGCCTAAAAAGTACATGCAGTTTCAGAGAAAAATCAGTTTTCCAAAGAACCTTTCAGCGTCTAGCAAGAACATTATTTAATGTGAAGATTAATGTGGCGTAAAAGTAACAAAAATACTAACACTATGAAATACGATACACAGAATTTGAGCTGCGCTTTGCACCTCAGATACAGGTTGTACCGCATCTCTCCATAAGGGACGCAGAGCATGGAGCTGGGAAGCTCATCAGCCCAGATTCTTGTAGCTGGGGTGCACTGGGAGGAAATGGGGATTTGGCTTATTCCCTTCGAGCTCTTAGGAGGAGGGGGTTTGTCTCCTAAATTCACGGTAAACTAAGCAGCAGGCCGGCATTAGCAAGACAGTTTTCCAAGTGAATAAGTGGATGGTGAAAAGGGGATGTTGGTTTTCAAAGCAAACAGAGCTTTGCATGTTAACCTTCACATTCAAAGGTCCAAACATCCAGAGGGAGGGTTTGGCTGACTTCCTGCCTCTCAGTTCAGATTCCATGACCAATCCTGAAGCCTATTCTTCTCTTTGATATGATGAAAATGACCAAACAATACCCTCTTCCCCTCTAAAGACCCAAATGGGCGATATTTAAGATATTGTTTTGCCCTGAGATATGCTGCAATTTTCAAAATAACATAATAAGCTGGAAAAACAATGAAGTGCCATTTGTGGAGAGCTTTCAGAGCTCAAATCCATGTGTGTTGACATTTTTAAGAAAATCTAGACCTTGAAGCCGGTCGAGAATGTGTCTTGCGTGTTTGAAAGATAAATAAACATGACCCCACAGATCTGACAGATGAAATGACAGACAAACTGTGTGGTGCGTGTTTAGGTCGTAAAGCATCAGCATGAACTCGCAAAACAACAGCACTATAATGAAATTCAGCATAGCTGGGATGCATTACATACATTTTTTTCCAATCAATCACATGGTTTCATTGATCCAAGTTGAAGCTGAATTTCTTTTCAAATACAAACTGACATATTTTAGGGTCAACGCAGGCAATATTTGCACGAACAGATTCCCACTTGTAACAATCTTTTCAATGAGTTTGTATTCCCGGCTGAACTAACGAGTGAGTAAATTGAGACCAGACGGGGTTCGTTGGGAAGTTTTATTTGTCCACCCCGAATAGTCAGCATTCCAGCTGCTAAAGAAAATAGTGTTTGTTGAGCAAGAGGGGGGCTGTAAGAGCGCTTGAGAAAGCCCGGACTTTAAATGTCTGAAAAAAGATCAGATGCTGAAAGCAATCCCATGTTGAAGGGTTTTCCACTGCTGACTATGAGCTAAGACTGAGGTAATACACTTATCTTAAGAAATGATTCTACATTCTCAAAGCACCTCCAATCAGCCTAAGGTGGTTAGCAGCTCCAGTGTGATGGTTTTAAAGGGGTTTTGGGCACTTGCCAAGCTGGAAAACCAACTTAAACCATCTTAAACCAGCAACAAAGTGTACTCTGTTGAAAAATCACCTTATTTCAGCCTAAACTGATTTGCGGGTCTTTGCTGGTTTAAGATGGTTTTATCTTATTTGGTCTCACAATCAAGTGTTTTTAGCTGGTCTAATTAGATAAAAAGTGCTAAAAATTCCTCTAAAAACCAGATGACCGACTGGGAGACCAGTTGAGACCAGCTAGCCATCTTTTCACACAGGCTACAGTGAAATATAAGCATACTGCAGTATTTATGAAAACATAATTAGGAACTGTGTGAGATAAATTAATTTTGGAGTGAGTAAACAAATCTAAATAAGTATTGCTAGACAAAAGGAGGATTTGTTGTACTAAACAAGAATGAGTTTACAGGTCCAAGACACGATGGTGATGGTGATGATGATGATGATGATGATGAGAGACAAGTATTGACTTGCACACATTTTAATACATCATTACTGTAATATATCAATCTCTTTGTTTCATTAACTGTATCAATCTACATGCTAGTTGTTAGATGAAAAATACAATTTTTAAAACTAGCTAAATATACTGTAAAGTGCTAATGTTGTCTTTGAGATGGCACGCAAATACATAAATCATATTTTACCTTATCTTTGATCGTGAGAAAATCACATTGACAAGTCTGAAATACTTGACAAGCTGTAACACATACCTTTACAGCTGTGCTGATCGAAGACATCAAAAGTAACGCATCCAATATACGTACTCCGTTTCCAATCCTAATATCCCACTTTGATCAAAAGGATCAACAGTTTTCCCACTTTGCGCGCATCAGTGAGTATTCCTGCTTGCTTTGACTAAACAACGCGTCTAGAGGCTTGGCTTCCCGTATTGTAATGTACTAAGCAACGCTGGATGCTCCAGTGTTCAGTTTCCAACTTTTTTGAGAGTCTCGCCGCTGAGTATGAGGTGTCATCCTCACTGGATTTACTGCTCGTGAGAGCACAGTCCCATATATGAGTAACAATCAAGCGTCACTCACGACAGACGCTCTGCTTGAAAAAAAAAACCGCTAGCGTTAAAAACTCAAAATTAGGAATGGAACATCTTCTTTTTGGTTTCTTTGTCTCCGTTGTCCACACTCACACTAAACTTAAACTAATTAGAAAATGTATTCATTCATTCATTCAAAAAAAAAAAAACGCTAAGAAAACGCTACTGGAGAACTGAGAAAGACTGAGGGGAGTTTGGAGGCTGCATGTGCCTTGAAAGTAAGTGAACGCTAGTGTGTGAGAGGAGTATTGACGTGCCCCCCGCGGACACGGACTCCTTGAACTTCCTGTCAGCGTTAACTCCTTTACTGCTGCTGTCCTCATTCATCATTTTGCTTCAGGGAATATGATCATTCACCCCAAAAGCGTACAATTACGACGGATGAGTGCAGAGATCAACAAAGCTTGGTTAATGTTATGAGGGCGCCTCGGTGAACAGCGGTAGTTTATCAACGTTGTAGAGCTATTAAAACGCGTTAAATAGTCGGAGAAGTAATGAAGATGTTTTAAGGCACAGGGCCAACATCTTCAGATGTCAAATAACCTGTTATGATTGCATTAACGTTATATTTGCGTTATAGAGACCCCAATACTGTAGGGGAGACCGGGGCTAGTTGTCACACTTTTTACACAATTTATTTAGACACAGTGTTTTCAGATGTAGATCATTTAACATTTGTATTTATATTTCTACGTCAATTTCATCTCACCAATAGACATCTTTTTCACATTATAGAGTGTTTTCACGACGTGTCATTAATCGGCCATATTGGTGGCACCGAATGTAAACAATGCCACTAAACCGAAGAAAACTTGCATATTTTGTTGATTATTGCTGTCATTGTATTGCCATGTTTTGGGCTGTACTAATCGTTTGGACCGGGAAAAACAATTGAAGTACTATAGACTACCAAAAGTTATAACAAATCAAGGAGAAGAGTGCACAAAAACTGCTTGAGGATCAAATTGACCCAGGATTTCCGTAGCAAGAATCTTGACAACATTCACGTTTGTTCTTATCATTTTCTGGTAGGTGATATTTTAGGCTAATATCTTAATTAATACTGCTTGTATGTATCTTTACCACCTATTAACTTAGTTTGTCAAAATATTGCACACTTTTCCTTCTCTATATGATTTAGCAGCTTCCACACATTTTTTCCTTGGTTTAGACAGCATAAATTAGCAAAACAGCATATTCAGTACAACATTAACCGTGAAATCCATACTATCAGAGTATTGCCAATATACCTGGCCTCGCATCCAGGTAACTGACCAAATTTTGACGTAAGTGCAAACCCCTCATATCAGGTAATTTGTCACAATGGAAAAACATAAAACATTTTATGAAACATTCACATACAATTGATGTATCAAACCATTGTTTTGAATGAATTTAGAACATTTAAAACATGTGACATTTGTCCTGAGAACACCCATATTTCTGTTAAAATTTGCCTTCATTATAGAGGCCTATATTGGTCTAAATGTAGGCTATGTCAGTGTGGTTTCTCATAAAATGACAAAGCTGGAAAAGCAGGATATCATCAAAATAACTTCCTTGAAACTGAAATGACACCGACACGTCATGCATTCAGCTTGAATAATAAAGCTATGTTACATTTATGAGAAATACTCAGGCATGTCAGCGCAAGTAATAGTAATGTCTTAAATCATCATCGTAACGGTTTGTCATGCGTCGCTGAGATCACCTCACCCTTTAATCACACAAATATATTGGAAGAAGCTAGATTGAGAATAAAAAAATGTATTGAGAACAAAAATGGTGTTGAAGCAGTTATCCAAATTTACCCTAAGCAAGTTATTTTTTTTTAAAGAAACTTAGTGGTGACACACAATTACTGCACTACAATTGTAGCAGCTGTAATAAAAGGAGGGATTAGATAATGAAAAGTCCCTTGCATTTTTTGCATCTCAATAATGACATTTCTTTCAGTTAAATTAATTGGATAACCACAAAAACAAACCGACTCATTCAATATGTAGGTAAACTGCCCACAAAATATTTACAAGAGTGAAGACTAAATAGAGTAGATGGAGACATTCCAAGACATTCCAGGATCACATTTTACTTCTAGACAAACAAACTGCTGGATCTGAAGAGCTTCAAGGTGCATGACCTTCCACATGGGGAATGGTTTATTTTGCACAGATAAGGAAAAATGCCATGAGCATTGTTTGAATGAGGCTTTTTTACCACAATGTTAGGAATTCTTGTCCTCAGTTGTAGTTTAATTGTCTCGGTGTAAACAAGCTGAGCAATAACACAAGAATGTCATTGTTGAGATGTAGTGGAATTACTCCCTGTCACAGGCGGAGACTCTATTACTGAGGAAGATTCACAGCTATTCAGTTAATCATCTCAAAACAGGACACTGTGTATTTTATCCATATGCAGATGATTTACTTAAAGGGATAGTTCACCCAGAAATGAAAACTCTGTCATTAATTACTCACCTTCATGACGTTCATGTCTTTCACAACACATTTGTGAAAGCTCCTGGATTTCATCAAAAATATCTTAATGTGTTCCAAAGATGAACAAAGGCCTTACGGGTTTGGAATGACATGAAGGTGAGTGATTTTCATTTTTGTGTGAACTATCTCTTTAATAGTGCTAAAAAAAAAAAGTACATAGCCACAAGGGCTGTATCATAGTAACTACAAAGTATTGAATCCGAAGTCCAGTTACATCAAATATTGTTTTCTTTAGCAGTGTTTGTTTTTGTTGGTTTTTCGAAAACATGTTTACAACTGTCTTAAATTATGATATTCTTGTGATTTCTGTCTCTTAAACAACATTTTAATAATGCCATATTTTTGTGATTAGGAACACAATAAAATCACATGGCATACAATAAGACCAAACTGAACATTGTGTTCTCAGAACAAATGTATTTTTCAGAAATGTCAGATTGTTTTTTTTAAGTCTGCTTTTCCATTGTTTCTGTTTTACTTGTCATAATTACTTGCATTCTGCTTTAAATATGCTGTAATACAGATATATATTTTGAAAATTTGTTCACATACAGGAAAAAAAATTACAGATAATTTACTCACCCCCTTGTCATCCAAGATGTTCATGTCTTTCTTTCTTCAGTTGTAAAGAAATTATGTTTTTTTTTTTTTTGTTGAGGAAAACATTTCAGGAATTTTCTCCATATAGTGGACTTCTATGGTGCCCCTGGGTTTGAACTTTCAAAATGCAGTTTAAATACAGCTTCAAATGAAGGGCTCTAAATGAAGAAAATCGCCCTACCTATCGCTGCACAAGGACCGACCCAGTGTTTACAAAGTGAACATGCAAAGAAGGTCAAATGCCCTTTACAAAAAAGGTAAATCAGCAATGTGGGACAGTTTTGAAGAAGTGCATTGCAAAGCTAGACAAGATGCGCATTTGTGGTTAAAAAGTGTATAAATTGTAACTTTTTTAGAAAATAACAGATTGCTAGATAAGACCCTTCTTGCTCGGCTGGGATCAGCCCTTTGAAGCTGCACTTAAACTGGATTTTGGAAGTTCAAACTCGTGGGCACCATAGAAGTCCACTATATGGAGAAAAATCCTGATTTATTTTCCTGAAAAAAAAAAAACACAATTTCTTTACGACTGAAGGAAGAAAGACAGGAACATCTTGGATGACAAGGGGGTAAGTAAATTATCTGTAAATTCTTACCCTCATGTTTTTCAAACCTGTATGACTGTCTTTTGTGGAACTTAAAATATATTTTAAAAAAAGTGCTGGTTATCAAATTTTGGTGAACATTGATTCATATCGTATAGAGAAAACTAAACTAAAAAAGTAAAACATTTCTTAAAATATCTTTTGTGTTCCACAGAAAAAAGAATAGAACATGAAAGTAAATGATGACAGAATGTTCATTTTTGGGTGAACTGTCCTTTTAAGGTATGTATTTATACAGAACTTTAGCCAGAAAAATATACACTGAAGTAAAAAAAAAAAAAAAAAAAAAAAGACAGTTAGCCCCAGTATACCCTATACCTTACATAATTTTTTAAAGGATAATGGTTTCACCCAGGTCCCATGACAAAAGTCCCCTAAGGCCACCAGGGAACTCTTTCTAAAACAGGAAACTAAAAACCGAAGGTGTTTTAGAGCGAAAGCATGAAAAACCTTTGGCAAATGAACAGCAGACGTACTAAAGGAGTTCAGCATTTGAGCAGAAGTCGCTGGCTGAATGCCAAACAGTAGTTTTATAATGCAGCTTCCCCCGCTCTGAAGATGGCCTAAACAGTGATGCTCTGCTTAGGGTTGTTAGATATATTTCGCAGGCCTAGATTAAATGCCAGGAAGCTTACCATAGCTGTTCCCTCCTGTCTCCCCTGCATTCTTGGATGGAAAACTACACAGACCTAAATTCAAGAGACAGTCACCATTAACGGAAAAAACATCAGGTTGGATGGTGAAAGCGCAGGGAGTCGCTATCTAATGATCCAGTGTGTTAGTGCAAGATCCAGGCGTAAAGGGGCGAAAAAGCCCAACACAGCTGAAAGCATTTTACTAGAGAAAGTCCATAGATTAGGCTGCGCTCCCATTCAAAGCCACACACATCCCAATGACCTAGATATAAAAAGCAGATATTGGGCCCGGTTTCTCTACACCGCATTGCCACTGGCATGGTGAGGAGCTAAAGTGGGGGAGCGTGACTAGAAAACACAGGCTCATATTTCTCTAATTTCAGCAGCCTGGTCACTGGCTCTGACCTGAAGCTGTTGATCAGCCTGAGACGCCATTAAACCACAATGACTGGCAACAGTCACTTAGCGCCTGCTTTCAGGAGGTTACTACCACACCACACCTCAGCATGAGAATTTAATGACCAAATTTTGACTAATCACTGTCTTGCACGTGTGTTCATGGGAAGTTACCAGGTAGTCAGTGACGGCAAAGTTGGCAGGGATCACAGTCACCTTTAAGCATGAGTCAATTGGAGCCTGGTGGGGTCGCCACAAAGAAGCCGCAGGCTTGCACAAATGATCCATGATTCATATTTACACAGTGGGAGGGTGAATGGGA
The DNA here is from genome assembly GCF_049309525.1 of Garra rufa. NCBI lineage: Eukaryota > Metazoa > Chordata > Actinopteri > Cypriniformes > Cyprinidae > Garra > Garra rufa. The sequence continues at coordinate 24,119,767 of NC_133374.1, forward strand.
GTGCATGTGCTTTCAGAGCTGTCGGCGAAGGCCAATTACAGGCCTCTCTAGGTTGAAACAGGAGGTTTTAAGCATTAGAAAATGTATGTAATTTGTTCCACTCATGTTTGTCATTTGTAGAACGGCGGAGCAACAACAAAGCTGTACTAGAACCTGTTGATCCGTGGCGTTATGGAAGGTATGACGAACAAAACATCTTCATGAATGGACCCTTTTCATAAGACTGTGATGACGCATTTTAACGGTCATCAGTATTGTAAATTCATATTATAGCAACTTTGAATCAAATTACAAAAAGGGATAGTTCACCCAAAAATGAAAATTTTATGTTTATCTGCTTACCCCTAGGGCATCCAAAATGTAGGTGACTTTGTCTCTTTAGTAGAACACAAACGAAGATTTTTAACTCAAACCGTTGCAGGCTATTAGTCATATAATGGCAGTCAATGGTTACCAAATCTTTAAGAGTAAAAAAAACATACAAAGACAAAACCAAATTAAACCCTGCGGCTAGTGACGATACATTGAGGTCTTAAGACACAAAACGATCGGTCTGTGCAAAAAACTGAACAGTATTTATATCATTATTTACCTCTATCTATCGTCATGAGCCGCAGGGTTTAATTTGTTTTTGTCTGTGTATGTTTTTTTACTCTTAAAGATTTGGCAACCATTGACTGCCATTATATGACCGAGTTAAAAATCTTTGTGTTCTACTGAAGAAACAAAGTCACCTACATCTTGGATGCCAAATTTTCATTTTTGGGTGAACTATCCCTTTAACGTTATTGCAGGAGTGTTTCTAATGCAACATCTATGGGAGGGATGGTACACTGTAAAAAATGACTGTGAATTTAATGGTAAAAGACTGTAAAAAGCTACAGTAAAAACCTGTTAAACGGTTAACGGTAAGTTCCCCTAATATAAACGGTGAAAAACTATATTGGCCATTGCATGTCATTTTATGGTAGTATACCATTTTCAGAAATGAAAAAGAACGTCAAATTTACAGTGAATAACTGTAAATTGACATTCCCAGAATTCCCTGCATTACATTTTAAATTTGATGTTTTTTTTGTTGAAATCATTATTTCTTCTTAGTTTTTTTCTTATCATGTTATGTTACACGTATGTTACATCTAATGTTGTTAAATGAATGTTTATTGCATTATTTTAGTTTCATGTGTATTAATGACACTGTGCACCTTCTATATATATTAGTATTTGAAATCTGCTTGTGATGGGCTTGAGTTTATCGTGTGACTTTATCATCACCACCTGCTTTTGATAGTTAGCAGTGTATTACGAAGGTACAAAACAGATTTCAGTACTTCAATAGGTTGGCATATTATTTCAGTTAATAAAATTACAGTATTTAAATGTAAAACCTAAAACGTTGCTACCATTTTTTTAACCGTAAAATTCTGGCAACCACAGCTGCCATTTTTTTTTTACCGTAAATTTTACAGAATTTTTTTTGTGTAAATTTGATTTTGTTCTCTCTTCTGACTGCCGTTATCAGTCTCTCAATTTTTTCAAGTTAAAATTCTATGTTAGGATATGAGTAAGTTACAGCAGTTTTTGTAAGATATCAAGTCGCAACTTATGAAATATAAAGTAATGTCAGTGAGACAATTCTGAAATATCAGCCATAATTAAAAAATTATTAAGTTACAACTGAGATATAGTAACGATTGTGAGATATAAAGCCGTAAATGAGAAACTGATTCACAACTGTAAGATACAATCTAACAACTGTAAGGTATAAAAGTCACAATTCAGAGAAATAACGTTGCAATTGTGAGAAATGGTCGCAATTATACACTCTAGGAAAAACACATTACTGTTGTGCATCTTGAGACAAAACAAAGGCACTGATATAATTTAAGATCAGCCAGTGCAAGTTTCTTTCAATTGAAACAGCTCAGACTTACATTTTAGTCTTAGACTAGGCTTAAGCCTTGTCTGTGAAACCGGGGCATAATGTCACAACAACTGTGAAATATTAAGTAAGACATAGTTGCAGTTATGAAATCTAAAGTTGTAATTGAGAAATAGTCACAACTGTGAGATACAAAGGAACAATTGTAAGATATAAATTCATAATTATGAGAAATAAAGTTGCAGTTGTGAGAAATAGTTGCAATTCTGAAATATAATATCACAATTCTGAGATATAGTGGACAGCTTCTGTGGACAGGTGTTTTTTATACAGGTAACAAACTGAGATTAGGAGCACTCCCTTTAAGAGAGTGCTCCTAATCTCTTCTTGTTAGCCAGAAACCTTGCTGATTGATAGGGGATCAAATACTTATTTCACTCATTAAAAAACCATTTATAACTTTTTTTAAAGTGCTTTTTTTTTCTGGATTTTTTTCCCCACTGTCTCTCACTGTTCAAATAAACCTACCAATTAAATTATAGACTGATTAGTTGCAATCATAAGATATATAGCCATAATTTTGAGATATAAAGTCGCAATTGAGAGATAAAAATTTGCAGTTGTGAGACAAAGTTGCAATTGTGTGAAACAGTTGTAATTATTAAATTTGTCCCAATTGCGAGAGATAAAGTTGCAATCGTGAGATGATGCAGTTATAAAATATAAACTCACAACTAGTATATAAAGTTTCTCTGTGGCTTCTATATGAGCATAGCTGCTACTTGTTCATTTTTAACTTCTTAAATGTCTTTATGTGACAGTTGCATGCTAAGATGACTCAACTTTCAAATAAACTTAAATCTCATCATACTGTTTCCACAGCAAATCAACTTATATGTGAATCAAAGATTAGTAGACCAGTGACTAAGATTATAGCTTTAAGACTACTGTATTCTGTCAAATTTGATCAAATGTGACAGTTCAAGTTCAAATCAAATACATTGCATGGCTACAAAATGAATTGAAATGAAGTGATTATGGCATTTGATTGTCTGGCCAGAGACAGAGGGAAAAAAAACCAAAGACTTATTTTCATACATGTATGGTTGTCCAGATGCCTCCACAAAAAAAACAAAACAAAACAAAAAAACATTGTGACGCATAAAACAGCAGTCCTTAATCATTTCACTTGGATAAGTATCACCTTCAAAACAAGATATAATTTGCTTTGTGGCATCCGCCAAGCAAAGACACATAATTTTATTGTTTCTGAGGGGACAGGTCAACAGAAATGACATGACGGTCAGCTGAACTGCAAACCATTGAACCCAAGACTATTGCTTTCAGTCACAAAATGACCCACAGGAAATGGCTGGAGCCTTTTGTGAAAGTAAACAGAGGGCCTACATCCTGTCTCTGTCCATCTCTGTACTGGATGTGACGGCTCAGCGTGAGAGCAGTGTTCTTGTCTGTGGCTCTGGTTTTGATCGCTATATACCACAAGTCTCTGTAAAATGCAGGCGACGGCTCCACACCTGTTACTGAGGCAAACGGGAACAGGGAGGTGCTGCGTGGCTCGCGATCTGTTCCCGCAGCTGGTGGCAGTAACATTGTTTGAGTTCCTTCATTTTCCTTCCTTGTAAATAGATAGTCTGAAATGTTTAAGCATTTAAAGGCATAGTTAGCCCAAAAAAATGAAAATTCTGTCATTAATTACTCACACTCATATTGTTTCAAACCCGTAAGACCTTTGTTCATCTTTGGAGCACAAATTAAGATATATTAGATGAAATCCGAGAGCTTTCTGACCCTGCATAAGCAGGAACGTAACTAAGAAAAAAAAATGCCTTTAAACGTCGAAATTATGATACTGTTAACTCAGAATTACGAGATAAAATATCATAATTATAACTTTAAAAGTCATAATTATGAGAAAAAAAGTTTAAATTATGACTTTAAAGTCATAATTATAATCTAAAAAAAATTTAAATTATGACTTCAACCCCCGGTTTCATAGACAAGGCTTAAGCCTAGTCCTAGACTAAAATGTAAGTCTGAGCTGTTTCAACTGAAATAAACTTGCACTGATTGATTTTAAAATATATCAGTGCCTTTGTTTTGACTCAAGATGTACACCAGTAATGTTTTTTTCTAAGCACATTTATAAAAATTACTAAAATGTCCTAATTGAACAATTGCTTAATCATGGCTTAGTCTAAGTCCTGTCTGTGAAACCGGGCCTAAAAGTCATAATTACAAGATAAAAGTTGAAATTATGACTTACTTAAGTCATTATTATGAGCTAAAAAGTTAAAATAATGACTTAAAAAGTAGAAATTACAAAATAAAAAGTCAAAATTATGACTTGAGTCATAATTATGAGATTAAAAAGTTAAAATAATGACTTAAAAAGTAAAAATTATGAGAAAAAGTTGAAATGATGACTTCCTCAAAGTCATAATTATGAGATAAAAAGTCAAAATCATGACTTGAGTCATAATTATGAGATAAAAAGTTGAAACGATGACTTCCTCAAAGTCATAATAATGAGATAAAAAGTCAAAATCATGACTTAAGTCATAATTACGAGATAAAACGTCAAAATTATGACTTAAAAATTTAAATTATGACTTAAAAAAATTTAAATTATGAGATAAAAATTCAAAATTATGACAAGTCATAATTATGAGATAAAAAGTCAAAATTATGTCTTAATTCATAATTATGGAGATAAAAAGTAAAAAATTAAGACTTCATCAATGTTATAATTATGAGATAAAAAAATGAAATTATGAGATAAAAAGTCAAAATTATGACTTAAATCATAATTATGAGATAAAAAGTTAAAAATTAAGACTTCATCAATGTCATAATTATGAGATAAAAAATTGAAATTATGAGATAAAAAGTCAAAATTATGACTTAAGTCATAATTATGAGACAAAACAAAAAATGATGGCTTAAAAATTTTTAATTATGAGATAAATCAAAATTATGACTTGAGTCAAAATTATGAGATTAAAAAGTTTAAATAATGACATAAAAAGTAGAAATTATGAGAAAAAGTTGAAATGATGACTTCCTCAAAGTCATAATTATGAGATAAAAAGTCAAAATCATGACTTGAGTCATAATTATGAGAAAAAAGTTAAAAACGATGACTTCCTCAAAGTCATAATTATGAGATAAAAAGTCAAAATCATGACTTAAGTCATAATTATAAGATAAAAAGTCAAAATTATGACTTAAGTCATAATTATGAGATAAAAGTTAAAAATTAAGACTTCATCAATGTCATAATTATGAGATAAAAAAATTGAAATTATGAGATAAAAAGTCAAAATTATGACTTGGGTCATAATTATGAGATTAAAAGTTAAAAATTAAGACTTCATCAATGTCATAATTATGAGATAAAAAGTTGAAATAATGAGATAAAAAGTCAAAATTATGACTTCCGTAAGTCATAATTACGAGATAAAAAGTTGAAATTATGACTAAAAAAATGAAATTATGAGATAAAAAGTCAAAATTATGGCTTTATGATGTAATCGGCAGAAATGAAATATTTCACATTCTACCCAAAGAAAATGCTTAACGTATAACTTTTCATCTCATAGTTTCGACTTTTTAAGTCACAATTTCGACGTTTTATCTCGTAATTATAACCTAAATTAGTCATATTATCGACTTTTTATCTCATAATTATGACTTCTAAAATCATAATTTCGACTTAGTAAATCATAGTTTTAACATTTTATCTCGTAATTATGACTTTTAAAGTCATAATTTCGGCTTAGTCATAATTTCAAATTTTTATCTCAAGATTATGACTTAAGTATGTCATTTCTTATATGGTGGAAATGGGCTTCCATATGAGTGGGGTACATTTTCAAAGCAAAATGTGAAGCTTATTGTTGTTTATTATTTAAGCAGTAAAATGTTTAAATCATAATTCTTAGTCTTTCTAGGGTTTTAGCCATTATGTCGTCCTTGCATTAAAGTCGTAAAACTGTATTACACACAGAGAACACTACGTTTACATATTTTAGCTAAAATATTGAAACAGTAAGTATTTTAACACTTACAGATTTGGCCCCATTTAAGAAAGAAACTAAATAAATAAAAGGATGGACAAGTGGAAATTCATTCTACAATGTACCAGAAATGCTGTCAGCCTGAGTTAATTTGTAGTGAACCAGAAATATTGCTTTAAAAACATCTGTTCAAAAGGATACAACAGACATCTTTGGTGGGCTCTAATGTTTCACGTCTCCTGTTTGTCCACCCATAATCCCGAAAGCCGTCTTTTGTAAGGGGAAGTCTACAGTCAGTGGCCACCCAGAGCTCTAGAAGACCTGTGCCAATTATCTTCTGTGCTGTTCAATCCGGATCTCCACCCTCAAGACGTTCATCCATCCATAAGCAGACATTTCTACAGCCCACTCTTTACCAGACTTGACTCAAGTAGCTATTTTTGGTGCCTGATATGCTGCCCACTAAAAAGCCTGATCCTTTGTAAATTAGATGACTCTACATCCGAAATATTCTCAGAGAAGAATTCTCAGTGAATGATGTCATATCCTTTAACAAGTAATTAAACAGTACAGGAAAACTCTGTGGGAGAATATCTGGCTGTATGAGAACTATGTTTTGATTGCATGGCATGCAACCGTTTTGTTTCTTAGATCATATTGGCATGATAACACCGGAAAGACTTTCTTACACAGTGCATCATCTTTTGGATCCAGATCTTGAATGCAGAAACTCTTCAAATATGCAACATGAAACAAATTCACTCTCACTTAACATCACAGTGGAAAATTTAAGTTTTTATGTTTCTTAAATTAATTTGACACTGTAATCTGTCAAATGAAATAAAACCAGCAGTGCAATATGGCTTTAATCCCTTCGTTAAGTCTGTTTTCAATGGGTTTCAAAGCGAAGTGCACACTTTGTCCAGACGATCAGCTTGTAATCCGGTGTTTTCCGTGCCTCACAACGGCTCAGTTCACAGTGAATGCAGTGAACTCATTTATTGCATGTGCTGTGAGTTTAGCACACATTTGGGAACACAACGGCCACCAGTTATGCTTTATTTTCATGGCAGATGATTACAGCATTTCACTAGATTTGTAGTGAGACGCAGTTTTGTAAGCCTGTTTTCACTGAAGCTGGAGATTTCCGTCAAAATAAAAGCTTAAAAGTGCAGTATGAATTGCTGACAGCTAGTGTTTTAAATGGATAATGTTACTGCAGTCCAAATTCAAAGTATCTGTTCAGTAGGAATAACAATAACATAAAATTGTTGTTATTTCTATTATTTTATTCTAATTTGGTAGGCTTTCTAAAACACTAGTGTGAATGTACTCTGGTCTAAGACAGTTTACCACATATAAAAAGAGGGTTGAGTCACATTTAAAGTTCAGAAGTTTTTCTTAGTTAAGAAATAAGAAAATGGTCAAAGTGCATTAGATAGAACAATTTGACTTTAAAATGTACAAAATTTGGCTTTTTAAAAAAATATCACAATAAATATCATATTGTGTGTCAGAGTCCTACCACAGCCAGATCCACAAACCACGCCCCCTGAAGACACACACACACACACACACGTTCCCAGTCACCTGACTTTTGATTGCACACCTGATTCCACTTACCACACCTCTATAAATACCTGGACTGTTCATTTCACTGGTGACTGGTCTACAGATCACATCCCTAACGATCGCTGAATCTCCATGACTGTTTTGGACTCTGTATTTCCCTGTCACGTCTGTTGGATCTATTTACCAGGACATTGGAACTTCTCAGATAAGAATACTCACCTCAAAACCTGCTGCAATATACTTACCGTTTGTCAATAAACTCACCTTTTATGTTTTATACTTACCTCCGTCTCTGCCTCCTTATATGCTGTGCCAGAAGACCAGACCTACAACAACAAAATGGACAACGAAGAATCACCCGCACCAGATCAACTCACCGAACTTATCAAGGCCTTCAAGGCGGCACTAACACCACCTCCCATGCCGCCATCTGCCTCGGGAAGTCCCATGGCTCTACCAAACACATTTTCAGGAGAAGCGGCTGAGTGTAGCGCTTTTTTTGCTTCAAGTCAAACTATACATCAAGATGCAACCACAGCAGTTCACCACCGAGGATTCGAAGGTAGCATTTCTCATTTCTTTACTCAACGGAAAAGCTCTTCAATGGGCTAAGTCTATATGGAAGGCCGATACTCCCATAATTCGATCCTTTGAACAATTTACATGTCACTTTTCTGAGGTTTTCAGCACAACTACAGATGTATTCACCGTCACTGATCAACTGTTCCGGCTACGACAAGGTTCATCTTCCATTCATGAATACACGCTTCACTTCCGGAAGCTGGCGGCGGATAGCGGGTGGAACGAGATCTCACTCCTGGGTGCCTATAGGCATGGTCTTCACCCGGATATTCGCGCCGCTATGGCTATTTATGATGATTCCATCGGGTTGGAGGCTTTTCTACAGCATGCTACGAGGGTATCCCAGCGTCTAGCCGCCTGCCAGCCACCTGTAACCGCTCCTCAGTCCGCTACGGTGGCAGCTTGCTCTCCAGTACCAGAACCCATGCAAATCGACTCGACACGCCTATCATGGTCGGAACGCCAACGTAGAATTAAGGACAAACTCTGCCTATATTGTGGAAAATCTGATCATCTTCTCCGGACTTGTCCTGTCAGACCCCCACGTCCAGTGGTGAGTACTATCCAATCAGACATTGAAACTGCTCATCTGACTTTAATTCCTGTGACTCTTCATACTGCTGAACGAAATCTCTGTGTTTCTACCTTACTTGACTCAGGTTCGTCCGGAAACTTCATTTCACAAGAATGCCTAGACCTTCTTCAATTACCACGTCACCGCCATAATCCTGAGCTCTCCATCAAGACCATACAAGGAAAACCACTCGGACGTGGGCGGATTCAGTATTCATCACCATTTCTCACTCTGCAAGTTGGATTGTTTCACCAAGAACAAATCAAATTTCTGGTACTGGAGAATTCAACCATCGAAATCATCCTAGGACGTCCGTGGCTCCATAAACACCATCTGGAACTCCCCTGGGACCCCTGTGACATCATCGTTGGAGTAAGCATTGTCTTAAGAACTGTTTTACTCGCTTACCATCTCCAGTTTCAGCTCCTTTGGCCGTTGCATCCACCAAGATTGAAAGCCCTGATACTGTGAGTATGGTCGAAATCCCAGCGGAGTACGTGGACTACTCAGATGTGTTCAGCAAGCAAGCTGCCACCCATCTTCCTCCCCACCGGCCATGGGACTTTGCCATCGATCTGCTACCTGGTGCTCAATTACCTAAAGGGCGCATCTACCCACTGTCCAACCCGGAGCGCCAGGAGATAGAGGAGTACATCCAGGAAGCGTTAAAGCAAGGTTTTATTCGACCATCCACCTCACCAGCTGCTTCAAACTTCTTCTTCGTGGGTAAGAAGGAAGGAGGTCTCCGTCCCTGTATTGATTACCGACTGCTTAATTCCCAGATCATTCAACAACCATACCCTCTTCCACTCGTTCCTGCCACCCTCGAGGAACTCCGTGGGGCTCACATCTTCTCCAAGCTGGACCTGCTGAGTGCTTATAACCTCGTTCGTATTCGTGAGGGAGACGAGTGGAAAACCGCCTTCATAACACCTACTGGCCACTATGAATATTTGGTGATGCCGTACGGTTTGTCCATCAGTCCCTCTGTCTTCCAAACGTTTATGAACGAGGTGTTCTGGGAATTTTTGCACAAGTTTGTGGTTGTCTATATTGACGATATTCTGATTTATTCTTTACATCGCCAGCATGTCCGTCAGGTCCTTAAAGTCCTACGTCAACACCAATTATACCTTAAGCTTGAGAAGTGTGAGTCCCACAAAACTAGAGTACAGTTCCTGGGGTACAACATCAGCCCCAAGGGTGTGCAGATGAACCAAGACAAGGTGCAGTCCATTCAGAAATGGCCCAAACCCAGTACTATCAAAGAACTTCAACGATTCCTCGGATTTTCTAACTTCTACCGCCGTTTCATCCAGAACTATAGTATCATCACTGCACCTCTGACCTCCCTCCTACGTGGCTGACCCAAACACCTGGTCTGGACGAGTTCTGCCCATGAAGCATTTCTACAACTTAAGAAGATCTTCCTATGCCTACTTTTCGAAGAAATTGTCCCCGGCGGAGCAAAATTACGACGTAGGCAATCGTGAGTTACTCGCCATCAAGCTCGCCTTGGAAGAGTGGCGTCATTGGCTGGAAGGGGCTAACCATCCATTTATGATTATCACGGACCATAAGAACCTCCAGTACCTCCGAGAAGCCAAACGACTCAACCCACGCCAAGCCAGATGGGCTTTGTTTTTCACCCGCTTCTAATTCAAGATTACCTATCGTCCTGGATCCAAGAACATACCAGCGGATGCATTATCCAGACAATTCTCCAATGAATCATCTACTGAACCCAAAAACATCATACCCACAGATCTAATTGTTAGCCCCATCCAGTGAGACATTGACACCTGGATCCAAGAAGCCACTCTCCAAGAGCCTGCTCCACCGGAATGTCCAGAAGGCAAGATCTACCTTCCCAGCACCAAACGTCAACAACTTCTGGACACAGTTCTTCAATCTCCAGGCTCTGGACACTCAGGTAGCAGACGGACCCTCTCGCTCATCCAATCTCGTTACTGGTGGTCCAGTATGAACCGTGATGTCACCAGGTACGTCCAAAGCTGCTCAGTCTGTGCTTCCACTAACACTCCTCGTCATCTGCCCACAGGAAAGCTGGTGCCACTACCCATTCCACAAAGACCCTGGTCCCATCTCGGGGTAGACTTTGTGACGGATCTCCCAGACTCAGAAGGTAACACCTGCGTGCTGGTAATAGTAGACCGTTTCTCGAAGGCCTGCAAGTTTATCCCCTTGTCAGGCCTTCCCACGGCAATGGACACCGCCTAGCTACTATTCCAGCACGTATTCCGTCACTTCGGTCTCCCCGAGGAGATCGTGTCGGACCAGGGTCCACAGTTCATTTCCCATGTCTGGAAAGCATTCTTCAAATCACTTGGTGTTTCTGTCAGTCTCTCCTCAGGATACCACCCTCAAACCAACGGCCAGACTGAGAGAAAGATCCAAGAGCTTGGGCGTTACCTCCGGTCATACTGTTCTGCAGACCAACACAGCTGGAGCAGGTTCCTCCCGTGGGCCGAATATGCACAGAACTCCCTACGCCAGGACACCACCGGACTAACATCCTTCCAGTGCATACTCGCTTTTCAGCCTCTGCTGTTCCCCTGGACGGAGGAACCCACGAATGTTCCAGCTGTCGACTACTGGTTTCGAGAGAGCGAGAGAGTGTGGGACCCAGCTCACCGTCACCTCCAACGAGCCATCAGACGCCACAAGGAATTCGCCGATGAACGTAGAGGACCAACTCCATCATACCAACCTGGAGATAAGGTTTGGTTATCTATGAAGGACATTAGGCTGAGGTTACCTTGTCGGAAGCTGAGTCCCCGCTACATCGGTCCATTCGAGGTCCTGAGGCAGATCAACGAAGTGACATATCAGCTTCAGCTCCCAACCAGGTACAGAATCCATCCCACATTTCACGTTTCTCTCCTTAAACCCTATTTTCCCTCTGCCACAGAGAACCCCGGAGCTGAAGCTGAGCCTCCTCCTGAGATCCTGGATCAACCCTCCGTCTACACCATACGAGAAATCCTGGATTCCCGACGTCGAGGTAGTCGACTGGAATACCTCATCGACTGGCAGGGATACGGACCAGAGGAAAGATCTTGGGTGGCCCGAGACGATATCCTCGATCCCCAACTTCCATCAGAGCCACCCAGAGTGTCCTGGTCGTGGTCGAGGTCGCCCGTGGAAATCCCATGGCAGAAACAGGAAAACAAATAGAGAAATAATTACCATAGCTGCTGTTCCAACCAAGCAAAAATTATGTGTTTTGCCCAAGCTGAAGAATGTTGATGTGCATTTGATCAGATGTAACTGAAGTACAACATTATGAGATAAATTATGTGAATGCTTGGCTAAAGAGATGAGTCTTAAATCTAGATTTAAACATACAGAGTGTGTCTGAACCCCGAACGTTATCAGGGAGGCTATTCCAGAGTTTGGGAGCCAAATGTGAAAAGGCTCTCCCTCCTTTAGTGGACTTTGCTATCCTAGGTACTACTAAAAGTCAAGAGTTTTGCGACCTTAGGGAGCGTGATGGATTGTAGCGTGGTAGGAGACTAGTTAGGTATGCAGGAGCTAAACCATTAAGGGCCTTATAGGTAAGAAGTAACATTTTGTAAGTGATACGGAACCTAATAGGTAGCCAGTGTAGAGACCGTAAAAATTGGGGTAATATGATCATATTTTCTTGATCTGGTAAGGAGTCTAGCGGCTGCATTTTGGACTACCTGTAGCTTATTTATTGAAGAAGCAGGACAACCACCTAGTAGTGCATTACAATAGTCCAGTCTAGACGTCATGAACGTCATGAACTAACTTTTCTGCATCAGAGACAGGTAACATGTTCCGTAGCTTAGCAATGTTTCTAAGATGGAAGAATGCTGTTTTTGTAACATGAGAAATATGATTTTCAAAAGACAGATTGCTGTCTAATATAACACCCAGATTTTTGACTGTAGAGGAAATAACAGTACATCCGTCTAGTTGCAAATTGCAGTTTAAGACATTCTGTGTACTGTTTTTTGGTCCAATAAGTAATATCTCTGTCTTATCTGAATTTAATAGTAGAAAATTATTGGTCATCCAGTCTTTCACATTTTTAACACACTCTGTTAACTTTGCTGAGTTAGAAGTTTCATCTGGTCTTGTTGAAATATATAGTTGAGTATCATCAGCATAACAATGGAAACTAATCCCATATTTCCTAATAATATTACCAAGGGGTAACATGTAAATTGAAAATAGCAGGGGACCTAGGACAGATCCTTGTGGCACTCCATACTTTATTGGTGATAGCTGTGATGACTCCCCGTTTAAATAAACAAAGTGGTAGCGATCGGTCAGGTATGATCTGAAACATCTTAAAGCCTGCCCTTGAATACCTGTATAGCTTTGTAATCTATCTATGAGTATGTCATGATCTATAGTGTCGAATACAGCACTAAGATCAAGTAAAACTAGCAATGAGACGCAGCCTTGATCTGACGCAAGTAGCAAGTCATTTGTGATTTTTACAAGTGCAGTTTCTGTGCTATGGTGGGGCCTGAAATCTGACTGAAATTCTTCAAAGAGATTATTATTTTGCAAGAAGGAGCACAATTTAGCAGACACAACTTTTTCTAAAATTTTAGACATAAATGGAAGATTAGAAATGGGTCTGTAATTTGCCAATTCACTAGGGTCTAGCTGTGGTTTCTTAATAAGAGGCTTAATAACCGCTAGTTTGAATGGTTTTGGGACATGACCTAAAGATAACGATGAGTTAACAATATTAAGAAGCGGTACTTCTGCTACAGGTAACAACTCTTTAATCCCTAATGATCGCTGAATCTCCATGACTGTTTTGGACTCTGTGTTTCCCTGTCACCTCTGTTGGATCTATTTACCAGGACACTGGAACTTCTCAGATAAGAATACTCACCTCAAAACCTGCTGCAATATACTTACTGTTTGTCAATAAACTCACCTTTTATGTTTTATACTTACCTCCGTCTCTGCCTCCTTATATGCTGTGACATTGTGGACTTCATATTGAGATATTATCATATCAAGAGATTTTGGCTTTTGCCTTGGATATTTTGTCTAGCATGTTAGTAGAACAGTGGTATACCTACAGCTAATATTTCTTCGAATTTCGAGGGAAGATTAATTGAAAATCTTTATAAATACTATAAATAGTATATAACAGTGTCACAAGTTAATTTTAACATTCATTCTGAAGACTGACCGAGGGCCGATCGTACCAATCGTGACCTCTTTCCCAAGAGAGCCTCAATCACCAAACATGGGAACGATTGCTGATCGGGTTTAACTCCAAAGACATTCCAGTTGAGACTATCAGCAGCTGTGCAATTTTTTTTCTCCAACAACCGAGTGAAAAAGTTCAGATGATAAATGCATCCAAGAGACTTTGACCTTCTGTGTGTCGCTGATTCACACCAAAACACTTCATCATGCTTCTTTTGTGATGTTACAGACCCAGACGGTGTCTCCGAGGGCTTGAATCCAAATAGCTGTGAACACAGCCTGACTAATAAAACAGAACAACCCACCCAGCACAAAGGTGAGCACGCACAGGACTGCGGGAAAATAAATCGCACCACCACTCGCAATTAGTGCCGTTAAATAACAAAGCATTAATTTACTCCTTTCAGAGCAACAGCGTATGAAGCTGTCAAGATATATCATGCATAAAGAGGTTTTTAAGGCTTATCAGACGTAAACATGTTCTTACGCAACAAATCAACGTTCAAGACACAAAGCATGTTTCTCCAAGTCAACATATAACACATCTTTGTAAATTAAAATGCTATTTACATTTTTGAATCAGCCCCAAACATTCCTTCCTCCTGATTTTATCATGCAAAAACACAATGGTGCTTATGCAGAGAGGAAAGGAGAGAGAAAGTGAGATTTTAGACTCAAACCAATGACCTTAAACAACTTTCCTCATGTCTGACATCAATCCCAAGCCTCTCCCTTCTGCATAAGATCGCTCATTTTTGTATGGCATAGGCTTGTAATTCTTATTGAACCATAAATACAATTCATTGCTTATAAAGTCTGCCACACACAGTTTACCTAACTGGTATTCTGGACTGAGATCGTAACAATAGATACAACCGAGAAAAAACATTACAGCTGCGGTCTGGAAGCATTTAGCCAACAGTTAGTTTTATGCTGTCAATGTGTCATCCGAGACAATGCAGAGGCTCTCATCGGTTCTGTGTGCGGTTGTGTTTACTTGGGCAAGGCTTACATTCAGCAATCAGTTGTACTGCCAGAAAGATTACAGAAATTCTGGTCGAATGCCATATTTTTACCTACCACAACATCATTGTTTTCCAAAAGGAGAATCTTCAGGCATCAATTAGATGATATGCCAGTGTTTTCCAAATAAATCCTCTTCTCTTGCACGGGTCAGGTGTGCTTGAGTCCAGACTGTCTCGGTTAATCAAGAACATAATTGATTGAATGATTTAGGCTTGCCAGCACTTTGCTAAAACAACAACATCCATATTAGGTGGGTGGACGGATTGGGAAACTCAAATAACTTTAGACCTCTAATTTCTCTTATCAGACTTGAATTGTGTAAGATAGATCTTGTTAACTATGAACCTCAGAACTAAAACACCACCATTTTTGTCATGTGGTGTAATTATTAAGTAAAATGTTATACATACAGTTGATGTCAAAAGTTTACATACACCTTGCAGAATCTGCAAAATGGTAATTATTTTACCAAAACAAGAGGGATCATACAAAATGCATGTTATTTTTTATTTAGTACTGACCTGAATAAGATATTTCACGTAGTTGAATTTATAAAAATGACCCTGTTCAAAAGTTTATGTACACTTGATTCTTAATACTTGTTGTTACCTGAATGAGCCACAGCTGTTTGTTTGTTTGTTTGTTTGTTTGTTTGTTTGTTTGTTTGTTTGTTTGTTTGTTTGTTTAGTGATAGTTGTTCATAAGTCCGTTGTTTGTCCTGAACAGTTAAACTGGCTGCTGTTCTTCAAAAAAAAAAAAAAAAAAAAATCCTTCAGGTCCCACAGATTCTGTGGTTTTTCAGCATTTTTGTGTAATTGAACCATTTCCAACAATGACTGTATGATTTAAAGATCCATCTTTTCACACTGAGGACAACTGAAGGACTTATATGCAACTATTACAGAAGGTTCAAAAACTCACTGATGCTTCAAAAAGAAACCCAATGCATTAAGAGCCGGGTGAAAACCTTTTGAATATGAAAATCAGGGTAAGGTTAACTGATTTTGACTTTTTGGAAACATGTAATTATCTTCTGTAGCTTCTGAAGGGCAGTACTAAATGGAAAAAAAAGATATTTAGGCAAAATAAGAGAAATGTACACAACTTCATTCTGTTCAAAAGTTTACACCCCTGGCTCCTAATGCATTATTTTTCCTGCAGCATCAGTGAGCGTTTGAACCTTCTGTAACAAAAATGCTGAAAACCCAAAGAATTTGTGGGACCTGAAGGATTTTTCTGAAAAACAGCAGGCAGTTACTATTACTAAACAAACAAAAAACACACACACACACACACACACACACACACACACACAGCTGTGGATCATTCAGGTAACAACACAGTATTACGAATCAAGTGTATGTAAACTTTTGAACAGGGTCATTTTTATAGATTTATAGATTTGTCTCTTGTGGACTTGTAAACATCTTTTATGTGAAATTTCAGATCAGGTCAGTACTAAATAAAAAATAACATGCATTTTGTATGATCCCTTTTGTTTTTGTAAAATAATTAACATTTTGCAGATTCTGCAAGGTGTATGTAAACTTATGACCTCAACTGATTTTGACTTACACCATGATTGTGAGTTTAAAAAACATTTTAAATCTATTTTTTTTTTTTAAATATAACAAATGATTCTTAAATATATTTTTGTTTATTTTCTGATATTCACATGGTATACAAAAGCTTTTATGAATGTAAACAGCGAAGCATTTAAATAAATATCAGTGTTGGGAAGGTTACTTTGGAAATAGATAACAGATGACAAGTTACCCAATTAAAAAAATGTAATAAGTAGTGTAACTATTTCAATTACTTTATTAAAGTAATGTAACTGATTACATTTGATTACTTTTCTAAATTTACATTTCTATTTATTTCAATCATTTTCAAACATTTAAAACAGGCAGGGTTAACCTTACAGTGGTACTTAACACTGATTGCTGTCAGAATTTCAAAATCCTTCATCACTTGAATAAAGATTTTAATCATTTAAGCCAATATAAAATCAGACTTTAACACCTCTTTTTACTTTGAGATTGTTTGAGGTTAAATGCACATTTAAAATAATAAAAAGTCATAGTTTATTAGCTATGACACTGTTTTCAAAATCACATTTTGCATAGCTAAACACTGGCATCTAACAATGCCTTGAGGAAAAAAACAGGTAATTTAAAAAATAAAGCATATACACTACCAGTCAAAAGTTTTTGAACAGTACGATTTTTAATGTTTTTCAAAGAAGTTTTTTCTGCTCACCAAGCCTGCATTTATTTAATCCAAAGTACAGCAAAACAGTAACATTTAGAAATATTTTTACTATTTACTATTTTAACTGTTTTCTCTTTGAATATATTTTAAAATATAATTCATTCCTGTGATTTCAAACCTGTATTTTTATCATTACTCCAGTCACATGATCCTTCAGAAATCATTCAAAAATTCTAATTTATTATTATTATTAAAAAAACATTTATTATTATTAATGCTGAGTAGAAAACAGTTTAATATTTTTTTTCAGGATTCTCTGATGAAAAGAAAGTTCAGAAGAACACCATTTATCTGAATTAGAAATCTTTTCTAACAATATAAATGTCTTTATCATCACTTTTGATCAATTTAAAGCATCCTTGCTAAATCAAAGTATATTTTTTTATAATTTCTTTCAAAAAAAAATGTTAGAATGGTATAGTGTATAATGTTACTTTATATTTCAGATAAATGGTGCTGTTTGGATCTTTCCATTCATCAGATAATCCTGAAAAAATGTACTCAACTGTTTTAAATATTAACAATAACAATAAAATGCCAGAAAATCAGCATATTAGAATGATTTCTGAAGGATAATGTGACTGAAGACTGATAATGCTAAAGGTTTAGCTTTGATCACAGGAATAAATTACATTTTAAAATATATTCAAACAGAAAAGAATAAAAAAATAGTAAAAATATTATTAGAGACTTTTACAGTTTTTGCTGTACTTTGGTTTAAATAAATGCAGGCTTGGTGAGCAGAAGAGACTTCTTTAAAAAAAATCTTACTGTTCAAAAACTTTTGACTGGTAGCGTACACAGACCCAAATGAGAAATAAAAGAGTTATCAAAATGCATGTGTCCTATTCTGTGTCCTAAACTCCTGAAACATTGGTGTCTCATATTTTAGAGCAGTCAATGCAATTTGGAAAAGAAATCAATCAAATCTGTATGTGTGTGAAAATATTCAAATGTATTCAGATTTCATGCCAAACCACTGTATGTAATATACTTTTATTTTCACTAATTTAATTCTCTTATTTAGCCTTTTTTCTTCATTATGGTCTCACTATTGTCGACTTTGAACAATATCAGTGGATTTTCATTCATAAATCAAAAACACATTCAAAGCGTTGCATGCGAATTGCATTTGAAATGTACATTTGATTAAATGATTAGATCTGGACAAAAAATAAACAAGTGCCATATTGTTGACCCAGATGCTGAAACAGAAAAGGCTTTTGTCTTCCTAAGAAAGATAAAGACGACGATAGAATGATAAAGAAAGTAGAGAGAAAACCGAGGCGGGTGCGGTCTAGCCACCCAACCGTCTCTCCTAAATTATCTGCCTCAACTATTTTCCATTTCAGAGGCATTTTATAATCTCCAGATTTATTTTAATACGCATGGATGCTGTGAGTCCTCCTTATTGCCTTTTTCAGTGCAGGCCGTTCCTCGAAACTGCCACCAGACTTCCCATTTATAGGCACGGAGACTTAGTGACTTTAGTCAGGAACGAGAGAAAGAATGGTCATCGGGACAGAGTGAGGAGGGAGGTCGGACTGTGTCGTGGGAACCGTGAGCCGAGTCTGGATTGCTAAACTTTACCCTCGAGAGAATTCGCAACTGCTTTCAATTTGAGATGGGGGTCACTCAAATTACAGTCCCCCTTCTGCCGAGACCCAATCCACGGCCCCCACTCCCCCCAGCACTGCGCTCAGGCCCGGCCCTCTCCACGCTCTAGAGAGCCAAAGCCATGACATCACCAGCAGTGGCTTTCTCCAACGCTGCCTCTCACCCCACTGAACTCTTACTTCTTCTTCTATGTCATTTATCTCAACCCTGTCTTTCCAGATCCATGACAGTGTCTTTCTCCTGTGTCATTCTCTCTTTATCTCGTCTCTGTTTTGAGTCAGACGTGGTTTGTGTTGGTCTTCTGGTGTTCTTCAGTGTAGTCTGTTGTCAGGCACTAAAGACGTGGTGACAGGCCTCTGAGGTGCAGAGGGCTGCAGTGGAGGAACTCATGCAGGGGTGAAAGGGCTTGTGAGTTTCACTTGAGTAAACAACACGTACAAGCGACAAACTCACCACAGGTGGGGAAACCATATAACCATTTTTACACTTTAAAAAGATTTGATATACAGGTGCAATAAATTAGAATGTCGTAGAAAAGTTCATTTATTTCAGTAATTCAACTCAAATTGTGAAACGTGTGTATTAAATAAATTCAATGCACACAGACTGGAGTAGTTTAAGTCTTTGGTTCTTTTAATTGTGATGATTTGGCTCACATTTAACAAAAACCCACCAATTCACCACCTCAACAAATTAGAAAATGGGGATATGCCAATCAGCTAATCAACTCAAAAGACCCACAAAGGTTTCATTAGCCTTCGAAATGGTCTCTCAGTTTGGTTCACTAGGCTACACAATCATGCGGAAGACTGCCGATCTGACAGTTGTCCAGAAGACAATCATTGACACCCTTCACAAGGAGGGTAAGCCACAATCATTCATTGCCAAAGAAGCTCACAGAGTGCTGTATCCAAGCATGTTAACAGAAAGTTAAGTGGAACACTCTTAAAAAGGATGTGTTAAAAACAACACAGCCTGTGTTGTTTCTTAACACACCTTTGTGTCTAGTTAAGGACAACACATTTTGTGTTAGTTTTAACTCAACCAGTGTGTTATTCCAGCTAACACAGAAAATGTGTTGATTTTTTCTACACACTATTGTGTTATAAATACACAATTTGTGTCAATTATGTGTTATTTTTTTACCAAATTTTTGTATGCAATAAAGACACTGCAAACTAATGTATAGTTTAAACACAATTTATTAAACCTGCTACTAACAATTACATAAAAACTCAAAAAGGTTAAAAAAAGAGAGGTAAACAATCAGTTCAGTCATTTCAACATACAATTGTTCCTTGAGTGAAAAGTTGTTAATGGTTTATAAAGTTTGTACTTTTAAAAAAATGTGGTATTTGACAACCTCTTAAGCATTAATCGTTTTATTTAACGTTACATATTTTTATCAGCATACAAGTGATAGTGAGGGTCATGAGATGAAGTCTCTCGTTTGTCTCTGTCATGTCAGTAACTGCCACAAGCACTTCAGGAGTGTCTTCCAGTCAAAGCTGCAAGAGTAAAATAAAGATAACTTTTGTTATTTATAGGCTACACATAGCGAATATTGTAAAATAGCGATAGCTAAAAAGGCAAGAAAAGCTTTAGCATTAGAGATTATGTTAGCGTCTTAGGGCAATTTGCACAATAGCCTACATGTCACAACGAAGCTGTTCATTTTCAAAGAGAAAGACGCGACGAACGAATGCATTTTCTCATTAGCACTACAACGTGTCAATGATGAATTAAAAGCGATTCTGTTCACAATTAATCCAACAAAAGAAACTATAAAGCTTGTTAAAATAAGCTCCCACCGTCGTGATGTGCCGCAGTCGCAGGCGCAGCTCGCATCGGCATTCGTGAGGCAATTTTAGCACGTATATATGTGCCAAATGCCCCTCGACCGTCTCCAAACGATCACAAAAGACATTTTAAAAACGTATAACGGCAAATACAAACATTTCTTACCTTCACACATCGAAGTTATGTCCTGACGATGAAAACTTGCAGCACGAGGAAATTAGCTTGTCTCAGTAGAATAACGGCTCATGAAGTGAGGCAAGCAGCAATGTGATTGGCTGATATTTAACACATATTGTGTTGGACACACTGTGTTGGATATTTTCTTTTTTCTTTTTCGTTTTTAACACACATTTAACACAAAGTAACACAAAATGTGCTAAAATAGACATAACACAAACAATGTGTAAAAAATTAACACATCCTTTTTGAGAGTGAAGGAAAAAGTGTGGAAGAAAAAGATGCACAACCAACCAAGAGAAGCATCAAGCAAAATCGATTCAAGAATCTGGGTGAATTTCATAAGGAATGGACTGAGGCTGGGGTCAAGGCATCAAGACCCACCACACACAGACGTGTCAAGAAATTTGGCTACAGTGGCGTATTTCTCTTGTTAAGCCACTCCTGAACCACAGACAACATCAGAGGCGTCTTACCTGGGCTAAGGAGAAGAAGAAGTGGACTGTTGCCCAGTGGTCCAAAGTCCTCTTTTCAGATAAGAGCACGTTTTGTATTTCATTTGGAAACCAAGGTCCTAGAGTCTGAACGAAGGGTGGAGAAGCTCATAGCCCAAGTTTCTTGGAGTGCAGTGTAAGTTTCCACAGTCTGTGATGATTTAGAGTGCAATGTCATCTGCTGGTGTTGGTCCATTGTGTTTTTTGAAAACCAAAGTCACTGCACCTGTTTACCACGAAATTTTAGAGCCCTTAATGCTAACTTCTGCTGACCAGCTTTGTACAGATGCTGATTTTATTTTCCAGCAGGATTTGGCACCTGCCCACACTGCCAAAAGCACCAAAAGTTGGTCAAATGACCACGGTGTTGGTGTGCTTGACTGGCTAGCAAACTCACCAGACACGAACCCCATAGAGAATCCCCAGGAAAATGAGAAACAAGAGACCAAAAAATGCAGATGAGCTGAAGGGCACTGTCAAAGAAACCTGGGCTTCCATACCACCTCAGCAGTGCCACAGACTGATCACCTCCATGCCACGCCGAATTGAGGCAGTAATTAAAGCTAAAGTATTGAGTACATACAGTAAATTAACATACTTTCCAGAAGGCCAACAATTCACTATTCACTTTTTATTGGTCTTATAAAGTATTCTAATTTGTTGAGAGTGAATTGGTAGGTTTTTGTTAAATGTGAGCCAATCATCACAATTAAAAAAACAAACAAAGGCTTAAACTACTTCAGTCTGTGTAGATTGAATTTAATGCACAAGTTTAACAATTTGAGTTGAATTACTGAAATAAATTAACTTTTCCAAGGTCTGTCATGAAACTCTAGATGGCGCAGGCTGATGGGTTCTTACTGCAAACTGATGATATTCACAGCGTTAAATTACTTGGCTGCTTTACATTTAAATAGTTGGTTAGCATTTACTAGAGCAGTTAACAGCGCACTTTCAGAGTTCCTCTGAAAACCTTCCACCTCCCCAGCTCCACCTGTATACATCTGCTATGGGTTACGTATGTATCGCGTTAAGGAATTTGTAATTAATCGCATACATTAAATGCATTAAAGTTGCCAAGCTACTCTTTAGAACTCTAAGCATGTCATACAAAGTGTAGTGCTCTATGATTTTCGCAATGTGGAAAACGCAGACTGAGTCACGGAATCCAGTAATAAAAATGAAATTTATTGTATAACGTGGAATGCAAATTTTGGATGAATACATCAAAACTAGAGCAATAAGCTTAAATCAAAACATGTGTCTGTAAATATTAAGCCTCAAAAAAAGTTTGTTTTAACTTGAGGAAACTGTGACAGAAATATATGTAACCCTGGACCACAAAACCAAGTAGCACAGGTATATTTGTAGCAATAGCCAAAAATACATTGAATGAGACAAAAAAAAAATTATGCCAAAAATCATGAGGATATTAAGTAAAGTTTTAAGGAATATTTATCAGAAAATTATTTATCAGAATTTAATTACCAGAAAAACACAGTATTCCGGGGGGAATATTTTTTAATAAGATCAGTTAATTTAGAGATGCTTTTGATTATTAAAGTTTAATAAAACCATTCAGCTGGAATCCAGAAAGTTAATTAAAAAAAAGTTTGGTAAAAATAAAACAAAAAAAGCCTTACATTTTTAGTTTTTGTTAAAATTTCAATTAAATAAAAATAAAAATTATTAATATTTTTTAATTTAACCATTTAAAGAGAATCTAGAAAAAATAATACTGGGGAAAAAAATGGAATCCAGAAAAATTTAAACAGAATAAAATGGAATTTGGGGGGAAAAAAATAATAAAACAGATTTCAGAGGGCCCTAAAAGTGGCATGAAAAAATCTGTTAAAACTGTTCTCTCGATGATTCACTGTGGTAGGCCTACAATCCAACAATAACCATTTATATCATGAGCAATAAGATTGGATTTGGCAGGAAATATCCAACATAATCTCATGGTAATTTATAACTGTTTTACGCTCTGGTGAATTGGTAGTTAATTTCTATGATCTCATTGGTTTATTTTTGTACCATCTGCTTACAGTGATGGTTATGTTCCTGGGTGGAGTTAAAAGTTGACCTTTATATTTTTTGTACATTTTCATATTAATATGAAATCGCCACCTCATTTAATAGTATGTTTTCCTGTGAGATCTGTTGGAATTTTTGGTTGTACGTCAGCAGATACAGTATTGCTCAATCGACTTGTTTTTTCAGATATATGAACCTGGACCACAAAACATATATGGTTTGTTAGGATATTTGGCAGAGATACAACTATTTGAAAATCTGGAATCTGAGGGTGCAAAAAAAAAAGAAAAGAAAAAAAAAGAGAAAATCGCCTGTAAATTTGTCCAAATGAAGTTCTTAGCAATGCATACTGCTAACCAAAAATTAAGTTTTGATATATTTACAGTAGGAAATTTACAAGCTATCTTCATGGAACATGATCTTTACTTAATATCCTAATGATTTGTGGCATAAAAGAAAAATTTATAATTTTGACCCAAACAATGTATTTTTGTCTATTGCTACAAATATACTTGTGCTACTTAAAACTGGTTTTCTGGTCCAGGGTCACATATATCCTTGATTTCTGTCTTGACTTTTTGCACTGTCAGTGGGTCTTAACGCCAATGTAATTTGCAGATTTCGTGTAATTTTATGGTATTACCATATATGGGATTAGATAGAGAGACCGAGGTTTTCCCATACTATTGGTAAAGTACAGAGCCGCGGGTAGCGGTTTTTAAGCTACTTTTTTAATGTACCTTGGCCGGATGTCACAAACTATTAGGTGAGCTTTACCCACAGCAGAGATGTTAAGGCTTTCACGGCAGAAATGAACACGACAACAGTCGGTCAAAGGTTGTTGCTTGTAGTCTACATGTTCTGCGCGTGAAGCTCACGGTGATTTCAGCGTCTGCGTTTTCCATAAATGAGGACATGAAAACATGAACTTAATCTCTAGAGCCTCTTCGAGAGTCACTTCAGAGCTTTACACCGTTTAATTCTAAAATCATCAAAACACACGTGAAGAAATTTTAACAGAAACTATGCTATGATGTACTTCTCAAAGTGTTAATGTTATTTATAAGGAATATCATTCAAGATATTTTCTTTTCATTCATGTTTTTATATTAAACATTTGTCGTGCAGCGTCTTATTTCAGAAAAAAATGTAATGTTTTGTTGTAAATTAATTGTTATATAGACTATTATCCTATATCAGGATTTTTTTTAATTTAAAAATTGTTAAACATTTATTAATCCATTAAATTTGACATGATTTTAATGATAAATTTGTATTAAGTAATAAAAAATAAATAAAATGGAAAACCCAGAATTTAGAGCAAAATAAAAATTAAAAGGTGGCCTAATTTTTAAGTATACATACAAACACTTGGAAAGCATTTCCTTCCAATAATAATGGTAAATGAATATTTTGATAAATACTAAAACAGTATAATATGGAAAAAATATTGTCATAATATTTCTGGCCATATCAAAAATATGGCCCAGCCCTAATTTTAAAATTTATCACAAAAAAAATCCTGAAAATAAAAATGAGGAAAAAAAAAATTACAATAAAATACAGATTCAATAATTAAAAATGCACATATATAGCCTAAACAAGTCTCGCAAAAATAAAAAACTGAATAAATAAAATTAAAAAGTTTGCATTTATGGAATAAATCAGTTGTCAACTTTGGACGTGGCAAAAAATTGGGCTAGTTTTCCATTCTGGGAAAACTACTTTTGAGTAAGCGTTGGGCTGGAGTTTTTTCTAGGACATGGCAACCCTGCATGGTCTGCCTTTAAGAAAATAAATAACATGCAAATACAGGAGAATGGAAACACAAGCTCATTAAAATCCCGCTGCATTCCAATATTCAAGTTTGGTGAACTTTGGCCTGCATATTCAAATCACTTGAAGATGTGTGACCAACAGACGACCAATACATAAAGGAGTCAACAACAAAACTTTAAAGCAGCTTGACAGTTTGCATTGATCTCTTCTTTTAGTTATGCAATCAGATGTTCTCTAGTCCACCTTTACCAGTTACTTGTATACAAAAGTTGATGTGATTTTGCAGTCTGTTTAGAAACGTCTCTTCAAAACTCTCAATACCTTGACTGGAGATGATTGTGTGTTTGGGTGCATTCGGCGGCTTGGCGCTCTCACATTCATGGAATGCCGAGCATCTCTGCAGTTAGTCGGGCAGCTGGTGTGATGGGTGAGGAGGGAGAGGAGGAGAAAGGAGGGGTGTCACACTAAATAAGCACAATTACACTCACACGGGATGGAAACCAGATGACCACGGGCACTGACAACATGCAGGGGTTATATAGGCCAAGGCTCAGATACACATTCACTCACAAAGAGCCCTTATAACATCCTGGAGCCCTGCAGTAGACGGATGGGCCTCTATAAACATGCTGCGTTTCCCACACTGCACTTTCGTGATCTAAGTGTGAGCCACGACCCCCTCAATCCTCTCAGGATTTCCAAAACACCTCCATTTGGCTTATTTCTTTCAGCGTGAACTGAATCGATCCTAGTCTAGTCCTGGTAAACTTGTAAGACTTCATAGCAAGTTAGCCAAACTTTTTGTAATGTTCTCCTGCCTTCCTTTTTTGCCTGTTCTCTGTGAGCGGAGGGGGTGATTTTACATGACTGGGAAATGAGCTAATCGCTCCGTCTTTATGACCTAATTTCAGAGCTCTCAGCTTGCTGAGACAAAGACAGAACCTTCATTCCAAACTCTGTTCGGTGTGTGAAACTTTCTCTTAACATACTGTAGTATAAATGGGGTTCACTTTGTGTACCCTGTACAGCAACAACACTGATGTTTTTGCTGTTTAAAAACACAATGGAAAGTTAATTTAAATACATTCTTAGATAAAAATTGATTTTTTAAATATATTTTGTTTTTACTGGATACTAAGGGGGTTTGTTCTTTGCTTGTGTCTGTGACTCTTTATTCACGGTTGTTATTCAAAGCAAGATTGATTGAGAATCTAAAACACACTTTTGTGATTGGAGTGTGGTGCATGTGATATTAATTAAAACAAGACCAAAATAATACAGAACTGACTTTGCATTTCCTTGTATTCCTGAACACTTGTGCCAACATTAAATCCACCGTCGCCCCCTAGTGGCTATTGAAATGAATGACCACTAGCAAATGTTTCTACTGTATATACTTAAAATATGTACCAATCAGAAATTGGTTTATTTTTGAAACAGGGTTTCTGCAGATATGAACAAGTGAAATTTAAGACTTTTTAAGACCTTTTTAATACCACCTTATATGAAATTTAAGACCTAAACCTGTAATGGAAATAGATATTATATTACATGCATATGTGATATTTAATGTGTTTAATGTAAAAAGTAAACAACATTTCATGGCTGTCATAAATTAAATTTATTACTACGATATACAGTGAACTTTCCATATCAGCAGATACTATTCCACACAAAATATCCCCATAAAAGTACCACTAGAAATATCTGATGTAAAAAAAAAATTCTGAAGCGATTTTTTTTTACTTTTGAAATGTATGCGTACCTTTGAAATTTATTTTATGAATTTATCAATAAATTCTAAATGTCTGTTAGCAGTGAGATTACATAATTTACACTGCAAAATTAAAAGTGAGATTAATATGTAAATACATTTATTGATTTATAAATATATATATTAGAAATGTTATATAAATACTGCGATTCTGTCTGAAGACGCAGTAACTTCCACAGAGGGAGAAAAAAATCTACAGTTGTTAGCAACTGGCCTTAGCCAAGCCCTATATTCAGTTTTTCCAAGCCCAGTATCGCTAAACTTGCACTTCTTCATAGCTAAAAAATTAAATCCATTTGACTTCTGCTGTACAATCCAAGAGAGACTCGCGCCAATAACAGAAAGCTGATTGGCTATTGCATGCTGGTCTCATTTGTAGTTTAAATTCAGCAAATTATATTTGGAATAGTGAAATAAAGAACTACAACACCACGGAAACAACAGAAAGAGAATTTAGATGAGCATTAGAGGTAGCGTTACATGGACATCGGAAAAATAAGACCTGTGTAAAATTATTTAAGACCTAGAACAGCGAATTTAAGACTTTTTAAGGCCTAAAATTTTTATTTTTAAATTTTAGACTTTTTAAGACTTTTTAAGACCCCGCGGAAACCCTGTTGAAAGTCCATTTTCTGATTAGGAACATTCTTAAAGTTATTTCCCAGAAAAATAATAATAGCTCACTGAACAGTGGGGAATGTTGTCATGAGGGCAGCTTGCTGGTTATTTACACTGATTTAAGAAGTCATTCCTTACACATTATTTTCATTATTAATAATTAATGTCAGGTCTTTAACAATAAATATAAATATAGTAAAAATGTTTACATGCACACATACAGTTGAGGTCAAAAGTTAAGAGGGATAAGAGGGATATTTTTTATTTAGTACTGATCCTGAATAAGACATTTCACATAAAAGACATGAAAATATAGTCCACAATAGAAAATAATAGTTGAATTTATAAAAATGGCCCTGTTCAAAAGTGTACATCCCCTTGATTCTCAATACTGCATGTAAGTATCTTCTCTAGCTTCTGAAGGGCAGTACTAAATGAAATAAATATGATATCTAGGCAAAATAATAAAAATCTCAATTCTGTTCAAAAGTTTTCACCCCCCGGCTCTTAATGCAGTTTTTCCTTCTGGGGCATCAGCAGGCATTTAAACCTTCTGTGATAGTTGCATATGAGTCCCTCAGTTGTCGTCAGTGTGAAAAGATGGATCTTAAAATCATAGTCATTGTTGGAAAGGGTTCAAATACACAAAAATGCTGAAAAACCAAAGAATATCTGGGACCTGAAGGTTTTTTCTGAAGAACAGCAGGCAGTTAAACTGTTCAGGGCAAACAAGGGACTCATGAAAAGCTATTACTACAAAAAAAAAAAAAAAAAACACACAGCAGTGGACTTTTCAGGTAACAACACAGTATTAAGAATCGAGTGTGCGTAAACTTTTGAACGAGGTCATTTTTATAAATGTAAACTATTATTTTCTCTTGTGGACTATATGTAAACATCTTTTATGTTAAATATCTTATTCAGGTCAGTACTGAATAAAAAAAATAACATGCATTTTGTATGTTTCTTCTTATTTTGGTAAAATAATGAACAATTTGCAGATTCTGCAAGGTGTATGTAAACTTTTGACCGCAACTGTATACATGTTAAAATAGTTTAAAATGTCATTTATTGTGATGGCAAAGCCACAATTTCAGCAGCCATTATGCAATGATCCTTCAGAATTTATTCATTTAATATTTTAAGCATTATTTAAACAGTAAAACAGTGAGGAAAACTAAACAACTCAGGAAACAGATGAAATAGAAAAGATAACATGCACAAAACATGTAACATATATAACACACATAACAACTGCCCTTGACATTCATGAAAAATCCTTCTGTCATGACCTTCCGGGTATAAACTACCTTCATTATATAGTTAACTTCAGCTCTAATGGTTTAATTGTGTTCATTCATTTACCCATGACCTATAATGACAGTGGAGTTTTAGCTTGGAGGGTGAACCCCAAAATGGTTGTAATTTCTGACAAAGATTGTCAGTGTTAGATTTAAATAAATAAACTGACAACTTCCTTGTGTGACTATCCCCGGTTTGCCCTGTTCCTTCTTGAAACGCTAACATATCAACAAATCAGTACTTGGAAAAAGAAACCAAACTGAAATTTTCCTTTATTATTTAGAATTTCACAATGCTTTGTAAAAAAAGTATAGGCTGGTATGAATTAAACAGTTATAGCTCACAGTTATAGGCCATTCATTAGAGAGCAAAGAGTCATCAAATTTCTGCAAATCTTCTCATATCTACATAGTTTTTTTATATATGCTTATAATCAAAGAACAATGCTATGGACTGTAGCAATGATTTAATGACTTACATAGAATCATTCTCACTTAAGTGTTATATATCCATAAAAATCAACTGATCAAGCATTTGTTCTTATGTATACATACACATACATATAAATGAAGTAAAACAACCTATGAGAAACCACTTCATTATATGCTTTGTCATTATTGTTGTGACAATAAATATATCCCTGAAAGAAAGCTGATTTACTTCTAATTTGTAGGATTATAACCTTAAAGACAGATGACAAAGAAGGTAACAGAAGTATTTCAAACAACTCACCAGTTTTAGTGCAACATATCCCACAGTTAAAAAGTGTAGAATATCTCTTTTAAACAATAATGAAGCATAAACTTTTTTCTTAATTAATTTCACGTCGTATGTGTGACTAATGCACATATGTTTGCATAACATGTCATTTGGAACCTCTACCAAAATGTAGTCAAATTAGAAGTTTAATGTAACGTATTAGTTTTAATTCAGCTTAATGTTGGAGTGTCATGAGATGTTTGTACCAGACACTAAAAGGCCTCCGGCTTTAGTTTGAGACTACTTCAGGCAGCTTCTCATAGGACACCTGCTCCTCTGCAGGCAGTAACTCATCCTTATCATCCAATATGAAGAGATTCCTTCGGGAGTTTTTGCGCACTGCAATCAGGATCAAACCTACCAGAAGTAGGGCAGACATGATGGCCAGGGTGGCCACTAGGAAGAAGGCTGGGAGCAAGACACATAAAACATGTTACATTTTGTAATAAAAACATCAACAAAAAAAAAAATTTTTTGAAAGAAGTCTCATCAAGGCTGCATTCATTCAATCAAATATATTGCAAAAACAGTAACATTATCTCATGAGCCCAAACTTTTGACATTTTAGAAACAAGTGTGGGAACAAAAATTATAATTATTTAATATACACAGTACCCTCTACTAATATTGGCACCCTTGGTAAATAAGAGCAAAGATGACTGTAAAAATAAATCTGCATTTTTTATCCTTTAGATCTTTTTTTCGAAAAATTCACAAAATTCTAACCTTTCCTGTAAGTAAAATGATGGGAACTAAGGGGGGAATCTCATCAGGAAATAAATGTTTGGTAAGACTTTAGAATAGGCTACACTTACTCACTATTAACGATGACTTTTTCCTTAATAAATTCCTAATTTGCTGCTTATTAATATTTAGTTAGGTAGTTGTTAAGTTTAGGTATTGGGTAGGATTAGGGATATAGAATAAGGTCATGTGGAATGATGCATTAATATGTGCTTAATTAGTACTAATATTCTATTAATATGCATGCTAATAAGCATCTAGCTAAGAAACCGTAAAATAAAGTGTTACCAAATGTTTTTCTGTAGCTCACGTTGGCAACAATTATTGGCACCCCTAGAAATTTGTCTAAGTAAAATATCTCTGAAGGATATTCCCATTAATATAAAACATTTTTTAGCACACCAGGGTGGCTAGGATTATGAAATTGTCCGGCCATGACTTTCTGTTCCACAGGATTATAAATATGAGGAACACAAAGGCCAAATTCCCTTAATTATCCATCACAAGTAGCAAAACCAAAGAATGTAGTTCTGATGTGCAGAACAAATTTGATGAGTTTCACAAAATAGAAAGTGGCTGTAAGAAAAGAGCTAAAGCATTGAAAATCCCCATTCCCACCATCAGGACAATAATTAAGAAGTTCCAGTTAACTAAAGATGTTTCAAATCTGCCTAGAAGATGACGTGTGTCTATAATATCATCCTAATGCACAATAAGGAGGAGAGTTTGAGTGGCCAAAGACTCTCCAAGGATCACAGTTGGAGAACTGCAGAGAATTGTTGAGTCTTGGGGTCAGAAAGCCTAAAATAAAATGATCAAACAGCCCCTACATCACCACATGTTATTTAAGAGGGTTTCAAGAAAAATCCTCCTGGCTCACCCAAAAACAAACTCCAGCATATTCACTTGTGCAGCTAACCCTCCAGATGGTTTTGGTGCAGACAGGGATAAAAAAGTACCCCATGTCCACGGTCTTCAATGTTGTGGACCTATTTTTCTGCCGGAGGTCCTGGACATCTTGTTTAGATACATGGCTTTATGGATTCTATCAAATACCAGCAGATAAAAAAATCAAAACCTGACTGCCTCTGTTAGAAATCTTATAATGGGCCATGGTTGCATCTTCCAGCAGGATGATGATCCAAAACAAACATCAAAATCAACACAAAAATTGTGTCACTGAGCACAGAATGAAGCTTCTACCATTGCCATCCCAGTTCCCTGACCTGAACCCTGTGTAGAAACTGAAGAGGAGAAGAATCTAGAGAGATTCTGTTTGAAGGAATGGCCTCTGATCTCTCGTCAGGTGTTCTCCAAACTCATTAGAAATTTTTGTAGGAGAAAACTCAGAACTGTTATCTTGGAAAAAGGACATTGCAATAATTGGGTGCCAATAATAGTTGCCAACGTGAACCAGAGAAAAACATTTATTCCATAATGAGATTTCCCCCCTAGGTTCTATTGTTTTACTTCAATGACAGGTTAGAATTTTGTGCATTTTTTGAATGAAAGTTTAAAAGGATAAATTATGCAGATTTATTTTCACATCCACCTTTGCTCATATTTATCAAGGGTGCCAATATTAGTGGAGGGCACTGTATAAATTATATTTTATAACTGGCTGGATGTTTGTTAGGTATGGAAGCCAGTTTCTGCCACTAAATAAAAAATAAAGTTTCATCTCACAAATCTTGCTTTTATTCTCGCAATTGCGAATTTACATCTCACAATCTTGTTTTTTCTTCAGAATTGAGATGTAAACTCGCATTTCAGATTTTTTTTCCTCACAATTCTGGAGTTTATAGCTCACAGTTCTGACTTTTTTTTTCGGAATTGTGAGATGTAAACTCAGATATCAGACTTTGCAGGTTGCAATTCTGACCTTTTTTTTTTCGCAATTCCGAGTTCATATCTCGCAATTCTGACTTTACCCTTGCAGTTCCAAGTTTCACTCGCAATTCTAGGATCATATCTCGCAATTCTGACATTTTTTCCTCGTAATTACAAATTTTTATCTCACAATGCTGAATTTTCTGAAAATTCTGAGTTTTTAGAGTATCTCAAAATTTTTTCTCAGATTTTTTTTCACAATTCCAAGTTCATATCTCGCAATTCTGATAATGTGTCCTAGCAATTCCAAGATCATATCTCGCAATTCTAACTTTTTTTTTCTCAGAATTGAGAGGTAAACTCACAATTCAGATTTTTTTCCCTCACAATTCTGACTTTTTGCCTTGCAATTCTGAGTTTCTCTCGCAATTCCGAGTTTATTTCTTGCAATTCTGAGTTCATATCTCGCAAATCTGACTTTTCCCTCGCAATTCCAAGTTTCTCGCAATTCTAGGATCATATCTCGCAATTCTGACATTTTTTCCTCGTAATTCCAAATTTTTACCTCACAATGCTGAATTGTCTTAAAATTCTGAGTTTTTAGAGTTTCTCAAAAAGTTTTCTCTGATTTTTTTTTCACAATTCCAAGTTCATATCTCACAATTCTGATAATGTTTCCTAGCAATTCCAAGATCATATCTCACATTATCTCAACTTTTTTTTCTCAGAATTGAGAGGTAAACTCACAAATCAGATTTTTTTTCTCACAATTCTGACCTTTTTTCCTCGCAATTCCAAGTTTAAATCTTGCAATTCTGACTTTTTTCCTCAGAATTGAGATGTAAACTCACAATTCTGACCTTTTTCCTCGCAATTCCATTTTTATATCTCGCAATTCTGACTTTTTTCCCCTCACAATTCAGTTTCACGTGCAACTCTGATATTTTTACCCTCGCAATTCTGACTTTTTTTCCTTGCAAATCCAAGTTTCTCTCGTAATTCTGATATTTTTTCCTCACAATTGAGATGTAAACTCACAAATCAGATTTTTTTCCAGACTTTTTGCCTTGCAATTCTGAGTTTCTCTCGCAATTCCGAGTTTATATCTTGCAATTCTGAGTCTATATCTCACAATTCTGACTTTTTCCCCCACAATTCCAAGTTTATATCTCACAATTCCCTTTTTTCAGCAATGTGAGATATAAACTGACAATTGCAAGTTATAAGTCCAGTTCTGAGGGGGAATGTTCTCAGAATTTTTGTTTAAATCTTAAATCTTTGTTTAAATCTTACAATTCTGAGAAAAAGTCACAACTGTGAGTTTATATCACACAATTCTAAGGAGGAAAAAAAGTTTATGAGATAATCAAGTCACAATTACCTTTTTTATTTTTTATTCAGTGACAAAAACAGGCTTCCATAGTTAGGTGTTTTAACACCACACCAGTACTTTCATGCCGGAAACAAGTTGACACAGTAATTTAAAAAAGGTTTTAAAACTCTTGATAAAAACTCTAAAATGTATTTAGAATTAATTATAATTGCTAACTAATTAATGAATGAAATACATTTTATTACAAATCAGGTATTTGACAATTCCTTACCTGGAGTCCAGCGGCTACGGTTGTGGTGTCCAAAATAGCCTATAGAAAAAGATATACAACAACATAAGCTACCAGCAAAACAAAAGACACATACATACTACCGGAAGGAGAATTCCTGTTGCCTCTTACCATCATTCCCAGAGCAAGTTGCCATGCACTCTTCCTCACTGCCATAGCGGTTTAGGTTTCCCTGGCAGCCTCCATAGAGGAAGCGCTTACAAGACTGAGTGCTGGGCTCAAAGTAAAACATTGGGAAGGCTGCACGGCACGGGCCAGAGTCGGATGGCCCAGCACAGCTTTCTGTATTAAGTTACAGAAGAAAGTAAGTTTAATTAACACTGTATTCACTCACTATTGCATTATTGGCAATACATTTGAAATACAGAAATTCAAGACTGATTTTTTCATATTTTACCTTCAAAGCTGTGCATGCTGCTAGGAGACGTGGGAACAACGGGCTCCTCCTTGTTGCTGTAAATGACGTTCACTGGAATGCAAACACACGGAGTTATAATTTCACGAGTGAGTTATAGGATGATGGATGATTGGGAAATGATGATCAATACCTGTGCAGGCTGCCATGCACGATTCCTCAGTTTCATAACTGTTCTCATTGCCACCACAGCCTCCATAGATAAATGGTTTACAAACACCATTGTTGTAGTTATAGCGTCTAATGGAGGCTCTGCAGCGTCCGGTCAGTGCGGGAGCCATGCACTTCGCTAATACGGCAAGACAGACAGGAAGAAGGCATTAGAGCCAACAGCGTACATCTGTACTGTACTGGACAATGTAAAACCACTAAAGCTAAAATACCTTCATATTCCTCTGATGTCATTTCAGGAAGAGGTTCAACATCTGAAGAGAGAGATACACAATATGAATATTTTATCTGTTAAGTTCCTGGTAAAATACCACTAAAATACTTAAGTGCCTATCATCCATTTTTAAGTTAATACAATCTCAGTTTTATTTGAACCAGAAAATATTAACGACCACTATGTGTTATGGACCCCTAAACAAACATTAATTCTTTATAGAAGTTTTTAGCAGCCATTACTTTAGTTTAAAAAAAAAATCATTCTAATATGCTGATTTGCTGCTCTAGAAACATTTTTTGTTATGTTATTATTATGTTATTTTTATGTTTTTAATCAGTTCCTGGACTCCTTAGACACTCTTAATTCATTACAAAAGGTTCATTTATTATGTTATTATATATTGTTAGTGGAGCATGATTGTTGAGAGCTCTGACATAAGTTGAGCTTACTATTTACTATTTATAAAATAATCTTTCCATTTAGCTGATCATCAGCTGTGTCATAATGACTCATATCTCTGAGAACCGGTCTCACTGGGACATCTTGACAACAGACAGATTTGATTACCAATGTTGTTTTCAGGTACAGACATTCTGCTCCGTTGGGCAACAAAATGAGAGTCCGCAGGCACAGCACCTGAAGAGAGCAGAAAAACACTTTCAATTACTCTACTGTATGTGTATATAACTATACATTTCTGAACAAGACATACACCACCATTTAAAAGCTTTTAAAGGCATAGCTCAGTCAAAAAAAATTTAATTCTGTCATTAATTAATCATGTCTTTTCCAAACCAGCAAGGCCTTCTTTCATCTTCGGAAAACAAATTAAGATATTATCGATGAAATCCGAGAGCTTTTTGACCCTCTATAAACAGCAACGCAACTGACACATTCAAGGCCCAGAAAGGTAGTAAGGACACCATTAAAACAGTCCATTTCATCAAAAATATCTTAATTTTTGTTCCGAAGATGAACAAAGGTCTTATGGGTTTAGAACAACATAAGAGATTAATGACAAAATGTTCATTTTTGAGTGAACTATCCCTTTACATCTCTTAAAATAAGTTTATTATGCTTACCAAGCCTACATTTATTTGTTCAAAATGCAGTAAAACCAGTAATATTGTGAAATATTTCATTTTTTGAATATATGATGTTGAATTTCAGCAGTCATTATTTCAGTCTTCAGTGTCACATGATCCTTTAAAAATCATTTTAATATTTTAATTTGGTGCCTAGAAAACATCTCTTATTATCAAATGTTAAAAACTGACACATTCAAGGCCCAAAAAGGCAGTAAGGACATCATTAAAATAGTCCATTTCATCAAAAATATCTTAATTTTTATTCCGAAGATGAATAAAGGTCTTACAGGTTTAGAACAAGAGTAATTAATGACAAAATTGTCATTTTTGAGAAAACTATCCCTTTAAAGCTCTTAAAATATGTTTATTATGCTCACCAAGCCTACATTTGTTTGTTCAAAAATGCAGTAAAAACAATAATATTGAATATAAGACATTGAATTTCAGCAGTTATTACTCCAGTTTTCAGTGTTACATGATCCTTCAAAATCATTTTAATATTCTGATTTGGTGCCTAGGAAACATTTCTTATTATCAGTGTTAAAAACAGTTGTTTTTTTGTGGAATTGATTATTTTTTCAGAATTCTTTG
This sequence comes from Garra rufa, assembly GCF_049309525.1. NCBI lineage: Eukaryota > Metazoa > Chordata > Actinopteri > Cypriniformes > Cyprinidae > Garra > Garra rufa. The sequence continues at coordinate 24,155,975 of NC_133374.1, forward strand.
ATAAACAGAAAGCTTAGAAGTCACTTTTGATCAACTGAATGCACCCTTGCTGGATAAAAGTAATAATGTCTGCGAAAAAATTAAATCTTACACTACCATTCCAAATTTGGGTTCAGTAATAACTACCAAACTAAACTTAACTTTTCCGTGCTTTTGAAGGAAAATAAACAGTAAAGAATGTTCTACAAAAATGTACTGCAAGTCCCATGAACACAGTTGCACAACAATGTTGCATAACACAAAATAGTCCAGAGTGTTGTAAATAAAATTCTCCGAATGACTTCCCAAAGACAATAATAGGATTTTGCCTAAGCGTCTCTATTAGAAGCAGATGGCATCTTTTTCCATTTAAAAGTCATCTCATCTCATAAAACTGGTAATTCCAGGGATCACAAAGGGTAATTTGGATACAGCAGGCACGGAGCACAATGACCCCATAAAGAAATCTAAAAAAAACTTTCCTCTTTCCAGTCTAAATCGATCACTCATTTAAGTGTAATTCTTCTAAAAGAGGAAAGAGGTAAAAGAACAAACAGTGACAACAGTGTTTGTCATGCCTTTGTCGAGGACAGGTAATCCATCTGCATAGAGGTCACCAAACCGGTTATTCAACAACCCAGAGTAAGATGAAACCAACTTGTTAAGACATTCAGCATAAACCCACTGAAACTATGGAAAAGTTTTGATTTCACCCCATAAAATTAAAACAACTATACGCTTAGCTTTGAGAATGTCCTGAGAGTAATGTAATAATACAGACTCCATGTAAAGTTACCTAAGTGGAAATCAACTCGACACAATTCAAATATAGCAGGACGTGAACCAGCAGACTGACCATACTGAGCACGCTCGACCACAAACTACAATGTGGGTACTGGATTCATGCCCACTTTCATTGGAGAATGGCTGCAAAAAGAGTTATATGGTTTTCCAAACCTCATATTTTGGTCTCCTTCTCCAAACCTCTGTTTTCATCAGTCTGTCAGACCATAGACTGATATGCTGTAAAAACCTTTCCAAGTGACTTTTACATTGATTATAATAGGCCTCACATACTAGTATGTATGTGATTTAAGATTTAAACCCAAAATCCTCAATAAAACACATTTTTCTTTCAGCACACAAAATTTATCTGTATTTCCTCTGGGTGCTGTGAATAAGTCAATGCAAACATAGATGCAAATAGCGGCTGGCCACAAATCCAGGATGTGTTTATTGGTTTGCATTTATTTAGCCACATTTCTTGCACTCTACATCTTAACTAGGCTGTTGGCACACTGTGTGGAGCTTAAATATTAGTGATCTAGTCCACTCCAGTGATGAAAGTATGATTCTTTGAATAGTAATCTAATAAAATGACTCTTAACCTAAAACCACACCTTACTGAAGATTCCCTTTGTCTGTCATCACATGTTCTGTTTTTGTCACTGCACTTCAATAGACTAACTCAACATGTACAGATCTTGTCATCATGTCTCAGCTGTGATGCACAAACAATGAAAAGGACTTGACGCAAAAGCTTTTAGCTCTAAAGCAGGAAGTTTGAATCAATAAATAGCAGTCAAATTAAATAATGCTTTTTTAAACTTCCATTCAAAAGTATAATTTTTTAAACTTTAAGACCTTTGTTCAGAAAAGACACATTAAACTGATCAAAAGTTGCAGCAAAAAAATGTGTAATGTTATAAAAGTTTAGCATTTTAAATAAATGCAGCTCTTTTAAACTTTTGATTCATCAAAAAATCCTGAACAAATGTACTTGGAAAATGTAGCCATTTTCAACACTGATAATAAAAAGAAATGTTCCTTGAGAATGATTTCTGAAGGATCGTGTAACTCTCAAGAATGAAGTACTGACTGCCATCACAGGAATAAAATACATTTTAAAATATATTCAAATAGATAAGAGTTTTTTTTTTACCTTTTAATGATATTTCACATTACTCTTTTTATTGTATTTTAGACAAAAAAATTGCAGTCTTTGCTGAGTGTAAGAAACTTCACAGTCATTAACCCTTTTGTGTCAAAAAAAAGTTACACAGGTACAAAATGGACAATGTGTTTTGATGTATTAATATATTTTTCCACTTTTATTGATGTTGATTTTTTTGACCAACATCTGTTCTATCCATAAATACCAAACATTCATTAATTTAATTTGTTACCCTTTAAATGCTGGTTTGTTTGCATAATGCCACAGGTGTTTTTTATGAAACAAAAAGAAAATAGTAGTAATTTCCATATACTAAGTGCTTAGCAGAATTTTTTCCTTGCTTAATAGATTCTTGGGTGTGTCAGTGAAGAACAACAACATTAATTTTGAGGTATTTATATTTTTATGTAGTGTTAGATTTTGTTTTTAAAAAATGTATATGCCAAATTTTAAAAAATGGCACAATCTAGTAAAAAAATAGTAAAACTGTAAAATTTGAAGCCTTGCCGATAGAACGAATGCCTATTAGTTACTGCGTCATTTTATAGTCAAATGGCCCAGGGTTTAAAAATTTTTTTTTTTAATGGGTTTCAATGTGGACATTTTTGTCCTTAAGGTCCTGAGTGTGAGGATTTTTTGTATTGAGGAAATGAGGGTGATATATTAAAATTTCAATTAAAATACTTGAGCCAATTTATGCAGTTGGCATTAACACAGGCACACTTATAACAAAAAACAAAACTGAAATGGACAAAAATGTCCATAAGGTCGCACAAGGGTTAAACCTTACCGACCCCAAAATTTTGAACGGTAGTGTATGTGAAGTTATAAAAGCAGATTATGACAGAGGAGAGAAAGAGTTACATAAGGTCAGTATCTTAAATTATATCCATCACAATTGCGTTTGGGATTATAAATCTTAGGCACAATGAGCCTTTTATATAATCAAGCTTTGGATAAAACTGAAATGCTAACACTCACTAAATACAGAGTGTTTTCACGACACGTCATCACAGTCATATTGGTGGCAATGAGCGTAAACAATGCCACCGAACGAAACTAGCATATTTTGCTGATTACTGCTGCTGAAAATGGTAAATTATTGTCATGTTTTGGGCTGTAGTAATCGGTCGAAACAGGGTGTTTGTAGTTGGCCAAACTGAATCAGGATTTCCAGGGCAAGAATCTTGACAACATTTGTGTTTGTTCTTATTATTTCCGTGATTTAGACAGCAGAAATGAGCATTTAGTAGTAAATTATTTGTGCAATCCATGCTGTTGTTTACATCTGAGTATCGCCAATATGGCCGCACATCCGGTTATCTGACTGAACCGTGGTGTTAATGCAAAGCCTCTACTGTTTGGTATTTACCTGTCACCCCCTTACAGGAAGCCTCACATTCCTTCTGGGAGTCAAAGTTGTTATTGTTGCCCCCACAGCCGCCATAGATGAACTGCTTGCAGGTCTGATTGGTGACATCATAATAAAATCGTGGGAAGGCAGCACGGCAATTTCCCACCTCCTTTGGGAGAAGGCAGTGATCTGATACGACAGAAGAAAAGAAATAGACTTAATATAGCGTACATGCATTCACTGTCCTAACTGTAGGAAATGTGTTTCTCAGATTTTCATTACTGCAGATTAAATACTGTCTCTGATTGTAATATATTACTGCAGTACCAAAATGATAATGTCCAATTCAGGTATGGTAATATGAGACTTTACCATCCATTCTGCAGTTTAAGTCTTTTGTTTACAGTACAGGGCAGTAAAACATGAAGTACAGGTTGCTCAGGTAAACTGATAACAATGCTGAAACCACTACCTGGAAAAAGGGGAGGGTTTCTATACAGAATTTTATTTGTATTTTTTTACATTAGGTTTATTCTAAACCTATTAAGATCACAGATAATTATTAGCAGTTTCTCACTGAACAAACATAATATACATAATATTACTTATCAACTCATCATGTATATTCCAAGAAATGCTGAACTTCCTGTACTTTACATAAAGACAACATATGGCCAAACCAATTACAACACAAACTAAAAACATAATTACAATTACAGTATTATACAGGCAAATTGATTGTATATAGTTGGTTGTGGGAATAAGTGTTAATGAAAAACTCTTAAGTTGGGCATAATTCTTTACTGTTATGCCTTTTATTAAAATATCAATACATTTTATATTTAAATGTGTAGTGTATCTAACACAAATGTATTGTCATGTGAGAAGAAAGCTATAAAACCAACTGTAAGCAGGTCAATACGTTGTTTTATATGACATTTTTCGACCATTTTATGACAAGGGTTTTATGACGGTTTGTTAAAAGTCAAATGTAAAAATATTTTAAAATGTGTAAATAAGTTCTGAAAATTAAGTGTAGTAAATTCACGAGCACTCATTAGCCTACTTTTTTTTAGTTCTGTAATTAAGCTGATTTTATGCCCATAAAGCATGTTTGTTTCAATTTACATGCAGTTTATGGGAATTTTCCATTTTCCGCCAAACACCACTTAGTCACATATGACTTTATTATTATATTCAAAATATTGTGATTGAAGATGGATTACATTTTAGCGTTAAATTTGATTTAGGTAATGTGTCAGTGTTTCCAGTGTCCGGTGATTTTTACCTGTGGTGTTTACAGCGCGAACTTCGGCCTCGTTTTGGGATTCTTGATCCGCGCTTTGCTGGATCTTGCGGTACACCTTAAACTGTGGACTCTCGGTCAAAACACACACGTCTTTGCCGTCTTTCATACAGCTGACCAGGATGCATTCTGGTCTGCCGTCCGCCGGAGTCCCGATCAAAGCGATCTGGCAGTCCTCCCTCTCACAGCAGGCATTCTGGCACTGCTCTGCGTCCGAGATCTCCGGCAGGTGAGCCAGGTACGCCGCGCCGTTATCAAACGAGCTGATATCCAGACCCTGTTCGAGCTCCGTGTCCGGGTCCCACTTACACGCGTTTAGAACCGAAAGACAACAGAGAAAACCAACGATTGTGGCAGTGAAACACACCTGAGCCATTCTTCACTTCCCGTATACCTGTCCTAGCTCTTTACGGGTATGACCGACGGTTGACTCGAATAAAGTTAAACGAACTTTGTGACCACACCTATGTCAACAAACCAGATTCGTTATCTATATAGCCCGTGTATGCGGACGCAGCAGGTGTGCGTCTCCACTCCTGGGAAATAATGTAACAAACTACTTCCTCTTAAGTGACGTCACTGTTTGATTTTCACAAGATCGTCATACTACCACAGTACAGGCAGACACACAGATCGCCTTATGCAGCGACAGAACTGCTGACAATTGAGAGAAACTCAGATAATTTCCTCAATATATAGTGTATTCTGGAAGCTGGATATGAATATATAATCAAATTGAGTTTATATCATGACTTGTTTTGTTAAGAATGAGTGTGGGTCAGGTTGTGCTTACATGGGAACTAAATGTCCCTTCAAGAGAAGCAAAAACTAAAACAAACTGCATGTGATCAGCCGATTACTAGGAGGAAATCAGTTCATAAACATGCAGATTGTGTCTTAATGAAAGTATAAATATATTAGAGGTTTCTATGAGGTTTAGGTTTAAGTATAGGAGATAAAGCATATCATGAGGTCAGTGGAAAGTACTCACAGAACAACAAACTGTGTGTGTGTGTGTGTGTGTGTGTGTGTGTGTGTGTGTGTGTGTGTGTGTGTGTGTGTGTGTGTGTGTGTGTGTGTGCGTGCGTGTGTGTGTGTGTACCTGGTATTTATCACGTTATGGGGACCAAATGTCCCCACAAGGATAGTAATACCAGTAAATTTTGACCTTGTGGGGACATTTCTTAGGTCCCCATGAGGAAACAGGCTTATAAATCACGCACAATGAGTTTTTTTGAGTAAGTAAAAGCGTGCACAATCTCCTGTGAGGGCTAGGTTTAGGGTAGGTGTAGGGCCATAGAAAATATGGTTTGTACAGTATGAAAACCATTACGCCTATGGAATGTCCCCATAAAACATGTAAACCCAACATGTGTGTGTGTGTGTGTGTGTGTGTGTGTGTGTGTGTGTGTGTGTGTGTGTGTGTGTGTGTGTGTGTGTGTGTGTGTGTACCTGGTATTCATCACGTTGTGGGGACCAAATGTCCCCACAAGGATAGGAATACCAGTAGATTTTGACCTTGTGGGGACATTTCTCAGGTCCCCATGAGGAAACAGGCTTATAAATCATGCACAATGAGTTTTTTTGAGGAAGTAAAAGTATGCACAATCTCCTGTGAGGGCTAGGTTTAGGTGTAGGGTAGGTGTAGGGCGATAGAAAATACGGTTTGTACAGTATAAAAACCATTACGCCTATGGAATGTCCCCATAAAACATGTAAACCCAACGTGTGTGCGTGTGTGTGTGTGTGTGTGTGTGTGTGTGTGTGTGTGTGTGTGTGTGTGTGTGTTTGTGGGAACCATCTTTACTGAAAGTCTAAGTAAATGTATTGCTAAGCATCTACTACATGACAGTTAATTCACAGGTAGGTAACATATTAGTCTAATTCTCCTAAATAATATGCATATCTTTACCACCTATTAACTTTGTTAAAATATTGCAACCTTGCTTACCAAGTTTTTCTCTATATGATTTAGCAGCTTCCAAACGTTTGTTCCATGGTTTAGACAGCATAAATTAGCAGAACAACGTATTCGGTAACCATGCAACCCATGCTTTTATTTACACCTATTTCCAATATGGCCGTGCATCCGAGTAACTGACCAAATTGTGACGTGCAAACCCTCAGTTGTCAGATATCACAGAAAATGTCATTTTAAAAAAAGTATACATTTTAGAATTAAAAAATTGTTGCCTCTAAACAAATCATCTGCCTTTGTGCAAATAAAATCAAGTCAATAAAATGATTATTATTTATTACATTAGTAAAACTTGTTATCTTGATTTTTTGACTACATATGTATGTGACCCTGGACCACAAATTTTATACATTTTATACTTTCCATTGATGTAGGTTTGTTAAATTTGAAAATCTGGAATCTGAGGGTGCAAAAAAATCTAGTGAGAAGTTGTCCAAATGAAGTTCCTAGCAATGGATATTACTAATCAAAACATTTAGTTTTTATATATTTATGGTAGGAAATTTACAAAACATCAAAAATACCATACAAATATACCTCTGCTACTTAAGACTGGTTTTGTGGTCCAGGGTCATATATTGACTAGTTTATACTAGTATACACTAGGCTATATATTAAGATGTCCTTAAGGGATAGTTCATCCCAAAATTAAAATTACCCCATGATTTACTCACCCTCAAGCCATTAGTGTATATGACTTTCTTCTTTCAGATGAATACATTTGAAGTTATAGTCAAAAATATCCTAGCTTTTCCAAGGTAATTTTCATGTTTTGGTTAACTATCCCTTTAAAATATATCTTTACTCTAGATAAAGATGAGTAGAAATGAAAATAAATAGCCATTTTCACTTTAAAATGCCTGAAAATATGTTTTAGCAACATTTGAAGCATTCTTATTTCATAAAGTCATTAATAGAAATGTGTCAATAGTTTATGAGAAATAAAAAGATATGGGTCACAGATAATGTTAAGTTGTTCAACAGGAAGAGTGGATAATGTCTCAGAATGATGTCACACCTCATTTGTTACTTTTCCACAGAGTACTCAAAATGTCAGTCTTCTAAATGTTTTATCTTTGCAAAATCTTACTTCTGACTTTCCACACAAAAATGAGACAATACGATACAACATATGATGAGTTAGTCAAACTGTGGGACCTTCTAGCCTATACTGTAGTTATTTGTTTCTGTGTTTTTTTATATAAAAAATTGTTATTGTATATTATTTGCTAAATTTTTTCTCACCCTCAGGACATCAAAGGTGAGTTTGTTTCTTCAACATCAGAAAAGAATTGGAGAAATTTAACATTACATCACTTGCTCACCGATGGATCCGCTGCAGTGAATGGGTGCCGTCAGAATGAGAGTCCAAACAGCTGATTAAAACAATAATCCACAAGTAATCCACAAAACTCCAATCTATGAATAAATATCTTGTCCATCTCAAGAGAAAAAGTCATCTTATCTGAATCAAGAGAGAAATATCCACAGATATAGTCCATAACCTGTAGGTATGTAACTGTTTATATGTAAATTGTCCCTGCACTGTCTGGAGCTCGCTCCCAAGAATTTCACTCACCTAGGCAAAGGTGCTGTGGTGATGTGACAATAAAAGTGATTTGATTTGATTATAGTCCAGATATAGTTCCAAACTTGTCAGTGGATTGTGAGAGCACAACAGGGGATGAACTTTTTCACTGAAGGAAACTTTATTATTACGGACTAGTATTTTGGCCAAAAGTAAAGTTTAAAGTTGAAATGCCTTAGTGATGGATTTATTTATTTGAAACGTCCTTTTTTTTACCTCACAAATTGATGGACTAGCGTCCTTGTGGTGTTTTTAGCAACTTTTTGGACTCAACAAATGTAAACAAATGTTTATTTTTGTACTAACTATTACTCTGAGACATTGCATCACCTCTTTGCGGGCCTCTGGTGGTCGCCAGACCTCATGCGTGTATAAGGTTGTAACCTGGCAGCGCTAGGACCCTGCGTCCGGGCGCACTCTGGAGGTGTCAGCGCTCCCTCGTGCCGGAGCAGCACACCTACTCCGCCAGACTCCTGATCAAATATTTGTATGCAAGTGTCCATCCAAAGGGTCAGTCTGGAGATGGCTGCGAATCGGGTGGGGAGGCGTTATAACAGTAAGATCCACTCACCGAACCGAGGTACCAGCAGGGAAGCTGGACTGAGCGTGCAGAAGAGACAAGCACGAGTCACAGTAAAATATAACAGAAAGGAACTCCAAAGGCGTCTGGATGTGGAAAAGTGGATAGATTGTGGACTTGACGAGCTGTATTTGGGAAGGGTGAGTCCTCTTGTAACAAAGAATAAAATACACGAGTAGAATAAAATGTAATAATGAAAGACAAAATGAGTGTGAGGAATTTTCAAATAAATCCTGTGAATATTTAATGACCTGACAGGAGCAAAGGCGTTGTTGATAAATCTCTTCTTAATTGCTGATAATAGGCTATGTCTACGCTGTCGGCAGAAATAATTATTTGGTTAGATGAAATAATATTTAATAATGATTAAAGTTTCTATCAGTGAGGTAGATTTAAAAGATCAATATCCACGTGGAAATGTGCACCTAATAGTCTACGTGTCCCAGTTATAAAGCAGGTGTCACACCATTTGAATAGAATGGATGGAATGTAAATTGTCTAATGGCAAAGATAGTAAAATGCGATAAAGGATTTTTATTCCACAAGTCAGTTTCGAAAAATGTTTAACTGAGTCTCTTTTCATGTGCAAATGACTGATTATTCCGCACGTTTATTCATAAAGGGCGTGAACCTTTTCTTGGGTCATTCCACGAAACCACAGCCTTTTGTGTCCTTCATGAATATCTATGTAAACAATGACAAGCTGATACCAACATTTACTATGTGTCATTATAGTAGTTTTTCTATATATATATATAATTTTTTTATTTTTTATAGCACTGGGTTTCTATATTTTTATGTATTTATGTAGTCTATACAAATGCGCACATTTTGTGTGTGTATATATACGTGCGTGTTTGTGTATTATACAAGCTAGCAAGCTAGTATTTTGTATTTATACTCTAACTCTATCTATAAATGTATATTTGTATATGTATGGGTTACATGCCCATCACCGTCATAACTTCTCTTTACTAAATTAAAATGTAAACGTTTTGACATCCTTACAGGATGTGAACTCTGTACTCTTTTTAATCACTCTCTTTTTCATATTTTTCCATCAGTAGGATGTTCATTCAAAAGTAAAAATTCTGTCATTAATTTCTCACCCTCATGTTGTTCCAAACCCATAAGACCTTTGTTCATCTTCAGAACACAAATTTAAATATTTTGAATGAAACCTAAGAATCTTATATATTAATTTGTTTTGAAGATGAACAAACATGGATGGAATGACATGAGGGTGAGTAACTAATGACATAATTTAATTTATTTTAATGAACTATCCCTTTAATACCACAAAAATAAGTTGTGAAGATTTTTACCTCACACTTTGACATTGAAATTGCATCTCCTAATAGTCAGACATAGTCATACTCAGCCTACATCAGGCTACCTGTCCTGTTCTCCTGGGAGGCTTGAAAAACCAGTCATGGTTAAGACAAGTAAACATGTCTGATGTGCAGAAATGCTAATAATTTATAACCAATTAGCTCACGTTCCTGCATCTTGGGGTATTTTAGCACAAAGGGGATTTTTTTTTTTCTCAGAGGGTCCAGTTCCCATGAGCAACAAGACCAGGGGAGGCGATCCTAAATGCTTAAAGATGCGGTTAAAACTTGTTGGTGCGCTTGCTGCCTTACATGGAGAGATGCCAGCAGGTGTCTGGAAAACAGTAAACATTCACAGTCACTGGGCTTTGTGATGGTAAATGTGAGAAGAGAGATGCTTGAGCTCTGACACTGGAACGCACATGGCATCCTGCCATGATAAACACGCTTATGAAATTTCGTAGGGGAGACCGAGGGGTGTTGCAACACTTTAGTTTCAACATCTATAATCGGTGGTTATAACCAGTATGTTTCACAATCTGTATATTTCCAAATGTGCCTGTTACTAATTAAAGTAGCATATTTTTTGTCATGTAAATCCACTATTTGTATTTTTTAAATAGGGTCTAGTAAAGTGTACACTGAAATAAGAAACACCCTCATGTCGGTCCAAACCCGTAAGACCTTCGTTCATCTTCGGAACACAAATTAAAATATTTTAGATGAAATCCAAGAGCTTTCTGATCCTGCATAGACAGCCATGTTCAAAGCCCAGAAAGCAGTTTAAACTTAATTTTATGAAGCTACTAGAAACTTTTTGTGTGCAAAGAAAACAAAATTACGACGTTATTCAACAATTCTAACTTGCGTTGCTGTCTATGCAGGGTCAGAAAGCTTTCAGATTTCATCAAAAATATCTTAATTTGTGTTCTGAAGATGAACAAAGGTCTTATGATTTCAGAACAAAATGAGGGTGAGTAATTACTGGCAGAATTGTCATTTTTGGGTGAACCAACTCTTTACATAAAACATGTAAATTGTACACACTAGCATGGCATAATATCACAAAATCTCAAGAAAAAAAGGTACAAAAGCTATCAATGGGACATTATCCTTTCAAAAGGTACATCTTTGTACCTTATTTACCACTGAAGGTATATGATAGTAGCTAAAATGTATGTATTTGCACCTAAAGTGGACATATTAGTACATAAACACTACATATCAGTACTTTTTGAAAGAGTACACTCTTAAAAATAAAGGTGCTTCACGATGCCACAGAAGAACCTTTTTTGTCTAAATGGTTCCATAAAGAACCTTTAACATCTGAAGAACCTTTCTGTTTCACAAAAGGTTCTCTGTGGCAAATAAGGTTCTTCAGATTATAAAAAGGTAAGAAAGAAATGGTTCTTTGAAGAAACTTTGACTAAATGGTTCTTGTGGAACCAAACATGGTTCTTCTATGGCACCACCTGAAGAACCTTTTGAAGCACCTTTATTTTTAAGTGTGTACCACCCCAGTGACAACGTTTACCTTTTTTTTTTTATAAGCGTACATGATGACTGGATGAATCTCAGCAGTCATCTTTATGATGTGATGTTGGTGCTAAAAAGAAACAGCCCCCACTGAGGCTGTAATCAGATCCCCCCCTTCATTTCCTGTCGGCAGCAGGCCCGACTACGTCCTGCTCTTATGGTCCTGGGATTGATTGATGGTATATTTGTCTCATGGGGTGTTTCTTGTGAGGGGGATGGGGGGCTGTAGAAATGAAGACCCCATATGTCACTGTATCACACAAAGAAGGCCCTCCTGCAACTGTCCTCCACCCCCATCCAGCAAAGATAAATGCTACAAACAGGCTGATAAGGAAAGAAACCTTCTCATATGTATTGTTATTGATGTCAGAGGTTATGTGTTCACTCATATTTTGTGGTATTTTGATGCAAATGAATCTTGGTATAGGATAGCCAAATTAGACACGTGCTAACAAGGTCATGTACTTTGAAATGGAAGGTAAAAGAAAACCCAGGCTGCATTGGAACCATGTTGGGTCTGAGAGGTTTAGCATTACAGTTGAGGTCAAAAGTTTACACCCCCCTTTCAGAATCTGCTAAATGTTTATTGTTTTACAAAAATGAGAAGGATCATACAAAATGCATGTTATTTTTAAATTTAGTACTGACCTGAATAAGATATTTCACATAAAAGATGTGTACATATAGTCCACAAGAGAAAATAATGGTTGAATTTATAAAAATGACCCCGTTCAAAAGTTAACATAACTGTGTTGTTACATGAATGATCCACAGCTGTGTTTTTGTTTAGTGATAGTTGTTTGTTATTCCTTTGTTTGTCCTGTACAGTTAAACCACCTGCTGTTTTTAAGAAAAATCATTCAGGTTCCAAAAATTCTTTGTTTTTCCAGCATTTTTGTGTATTTTAACCATTTCTAACAATGACTATGATTTTGAGATCCATTTGTTCACACTGAGGACAACTGAGGGACTCATATGCAACTATTACAGAATGTTCAAATGCTCACTGATGCTCAGAAGGAAAACCTATGAACTAAGAGCCGGGGTGTAAACTTTTGAACAGAATGGATTTCTTATTTTGCCTAAATATCATATATCATATATCATTTTTACATTTAGTACTGCTCTTTAGAAGCTAGAGAAGATAGTTACATATTTCCCAGAAGATAAAGTTAAATTTACCCTGATCTTCAAATTCAAAAAGTTTTCACCCCCTGGCTCTTAATGCATTATTTTTCCTTCTGGAGCATCAGTGGGCATTTGAACCTTCTGTAATAGTTGCATATGAGTCCCTCAGTTGTCCTCAGTGTGAAAAGATGGACCTCAAAATCATACAGTCATTGTTGGAAAGGGTTCAAATACACAAGAATGCTAGAAAACCAAATAATTTGTGGGACCTGAAGGATTTTTCTCTTTGTATGTAAACTTTTAAACCTATTTTCTCTTGAGGACTATATGCAAATGTCTTTAATGTGAAATATCTTAATCAGGTCAGTACTAAATAAACAATTACATGCATTTTGTATGATCCCTCTTATTTTGGTCAAATAATTAACATTGGGGGATTTAAACTTTTGACATCAACTGTAGCCAGCTATCATTAGCTGGAATTTATTGTGTTTGTGAAGTGGTAATGCAATAACATCTACGTTTGTATGCTAGCTCCATTCCCATGGGAATGATGATCAGAAACTGAATGCACCTCAATGGATTCAACCAAAGTGCTTATATCAGCATCACAAGGAGCAAAGAGCAAAACACCAGGTGTAAGAAACTTAGATCCGCGTTTGGAATTTTTATAAACAATATTACATTTCAGAGTTGACCTGCAGCTGAGTTCTTGTTCCTAATATGGCCAGCTTGCAAAGAGGTCACTAATAACCACAAGCTGCATCAAATCATGTATTCTGCATGCACAAATATTTGAAGAATAACAAACTTGTTTCTTGTGGAAAAGTTTTTTCCTTGTGGATTTAATAAATGATAACAATTCCATCAAAGGCATGTAATATAATTAGCTAGGCTAAACCATGTCAGCCTGTGTTGATCTCGCATACACTTTTGCCTTTAATGTGAAATGGCGTACTGTTACATCACAGTTTATGGAGTCCTAAGGGCAGATGATGCACAGACGATCTGACATTTTACTCTGGATGGATTGAGTTGACATGAGAGGCGCTGAAGTGCTACTGCAGCACTCCATCAGAGATTATCCATAGCACTTAAAGGCAGTGTTGGGGAGGTTGTAATGTAATAGATTACAGATTACAAATGACCCTATTTAAAATGTAATAAGTGGTGTACCTTTTCAGGTACTGATTACATCTGATTACTTTTTGATTACTTTTAAGTTTCTAATGGATATTTTCAACTAAATCATTTTCAAGCATTTATACCAAGCAGGTGTGACCTTACAGTAGTTTACTGTTAGAATTTCAAAATCTTTCATCACTTGAATTAAGATTATATTAATTTATTTTAAAGTACAACCATCACAAAACCAGACCTTATAACAAAAAAATTGTTTACTGTTGTTACAAAATCAAAATTTTGTATAGCTATGACAGGACACACTGGCAAGTAACAATGCCTTGAAAAACTTAAATCTTAAAAAAGATTTCTTTAAATATCTAAATTATCTATTTAAAATAATAGATCATTATTTTTAGTTATATTTAAGAGAAAACACAATTCTAGATTATCATAATGAGGTAAAAACACGTTTTTTTTCTTCTTACTGATATAATAAAAAAAATTGTAAAAATCTGCATACTATTATTTTTTTTACCACTATGTGTGAAGGGAAATCATTATACCATACAGGGCTAATAATTATTTCTCACTAACAGAAGAAAGAATAGATTCTAGAATAGATACTGCCAAATCCAAACAGACTCCATCATTGTAGCTGTGTCATAAAATCCATGGTATTGTTTGTTTTTAAATAAAGTTACATTTCATCTAAAACACTGCTTAGATTCAGTGGCCAACCCGGGGTGCTTCACTAGATGATAGCTCGATTTTGCAAGACAAAATGGGACAAACTAATTGAGAGATTTGTCCACTAGGTGGCACGTTAGGTCAACATCGATCTTTATAGAGAAAAGTTTCAAGCCCTTGAGAAAAATAGATCTATATTATTCGAAAATAAACTAAACTGAAGCGGATTTTCGTCCTTCAAATCATTAGTCACGTTTCAGCTGAAAATCACACAGTAGTGTAAACACTGATTTTACAAATGACACTCAAAATTAAAATGGGTTAATGTGATAAAATCGCAAGATAGATCTGACATTACCAACCTTATTCAAGGAGAAAAAATGCGATATTTTTTTGTGAAAGGGTTCATAAATACAAGTGTGTCTGGTAAAGGCAGCTAGCAGGCTAGCTAATTTGTTATGAATGTTTTTAATATTGGTCTCGAATACACAAAGGGGACGATGAACGCGCTGACAAAGAGGATTAACCTAATTGGCAGACGTGGTGCACCGCAAATTCAAACCAATCAAAAGCATCAGAATAGCACCGCTTTAATAAATGGCCTTAGCAGAAGGCATCGTGCATATCAAAAACAGGCAAAGCAACAGATTAATATTATTCAACATATCCCAGATTTTTAAAGAAAATTTTTAGAAGTAACCCCATTTGTAATCTTTAACATTTTCATAAGTAACTGTAATTTAATTACACATTTTTCTAAGTAACTGTAACGAATTACTGTTACATTTATTTTGTAATTAAATTACGTAACGCCGTTACATGTAACTAGTTACTCCCCAACACTGCTTAAAGGGATAGTTTACCCAAACACTAAAATTCTGTCATTAATTACGCATCCTCATGTTGTTCCAAACTCGTAAGACCTTCGTTCATCTTCGAAACACAAATTAAGATATTTTTGATGACATCCAAGAGCTCTCTGACCCTGCATATATGGCGGTAAGTAAATGATGACAAAAAGTCTTTTTTGGGTGAACTATACCTTTAAGTCATCTTAAGTTCCCCTTGTAAATTGGCAGAGGCCCTCTATTGTGCCCTGGCTCCATGGTCAAGAAAAAGTGTGGTTTATTTTGGCATGCTGTTATGCAGTTATTGGGATGTTCTAAGTGGATGCTAGGTGTTTGCTTGCCTGCTGAAAAAAAAAACAGAATATGTTGGTTAGGTATGTTTTGAATCATTGCAGCTGGTTTGAGCTGGTTTAAGATGGTCCTTAGTTGGTCATGAGCTAGATTAAGATGATTCTGAGCTGATTATGAGCTGCTTTAAGCTGGTCATGTGCTGGTTTAAGCTGGTCAGGCGCTGGTTCTAAATTGGTCATGAGCTGGTTTAAGTTGGCCCTGAGCTAGTTATAAACTGGTTATGCACTGGTTTGGTGCTGGTCCTAAACTGGTTATTGGCTGATTTAAGATGGTCATGAGGTGGATTGAGCTGGTCCTGAGCTGGCTATAATATGGTTATGAGCTGGTCAGGTGCTGGTTATGAACTGGTTTGAGCTGGTCAGGTGCTGGTCCTACAATAGCCATGAGCTGGTTTAAGATGGTCCTGAGCTGGTTATAAGATGGTCAGGAGCTGGTTTAAGATGGTCAGGTGCTGGTTATAAACTGGTTTGAGCTGGGCATGAGCTACTTTAAGCTGGTCCTGACCTGGTTATAAGATGGTTATGAGCTGGTTTAAGATGGTCAGGTGTTGGTTATAAGCTAGTTATAAGCTGGTTTGAGCTGGTCATGAGCTAGTTTAAGCTGGTCCTGAGCTAGTTATAAACTGGTTATGCACTGGTTTGGTGCTGGTCCTAAACTGGTTATTGGCTGATTTAAGATGGTCATGAGGTGAATTGAGCTGGTCCTGAGCTGGCTATAATATGGTTATGAGCTGGTCAGGTGCTGGTTATGAACTGGCTTGAGCTGGTCAGGTGCTGGTCCTACAATAGCCATGAGCTGGTTTAAGATGGTCCTGAGCTGGTTATAAGATGGTCAGGAGCTGGTTTAAGATGGTCAGGTGCTGGTTATAAGCTAGTTATAAGCTGGTTTGAGCTGGGCATGAGCTAGTTTAAGATGGTCCTGAGGTAGTTATAATCTGGTTATGCGCTGGTCCTAAACTGGTCATTGGCTGATTTAAGATGGTTATGAGGTGGTTTGAGCTGGCCAGGTGCTGGTTATAAACTGGTTTGAGATGGTCAGGTGCTGTTCCTAAACTGGTCATGAGCTGGTTTAAGATGCATCTTAAGGTGGTTATGAGCTGGTTATGAATGGTCAGGTGCTGGTCCTAAATTGGTCCTAATCTCTTGCTCAGGACAAATTCATAACCAGCTCAGGATCATCTTAAACCAGCTCATGACCAATTAAGGACCAGCTTAAACCAGCTCAAACCAGCATACTTTAAAAATACCTTACCAGCATATACTGTTTTTTTCAACAGGGTTACTGGGCAAAGTTGAAAGAAACTGCAAGTCTGTGTCCATTTGCATGAATTATTTTAAAAAGTCTTAAGAACTAGTCTGACCAACCAGCAGTAGTTAAGGCATAATCAGTCTTACTTTTAGGATTCAGATTAGACCAATCTACTTTTCTGACAAAAAAAAGTTATGACCAGTCCTGAAGGAAAAATTAGATAACTAACTTGTAAGAAGTGGTTTATGCAACTGGCCACTAGTCTAAAGATATGGGTTAGGTCCTTTCTTTAATCAAAGGGATAGATAGTTAACCAAAAATTTGAATTTCTGTCATCATATTCTTACCTCCGTGTTGTTTCAAATCTTTCTTACATCTTTAGAAAAGAATGTAGAACTGTTTTTGTCCATACAATGAAAGTCTTTTAATGCATGGACAAAATTGTAGCTCATACAGGATGAGTTATATAAAAAAGTTTATTACATGGGGTTTGTTAAAATGCCAGGCTCTAGGAATTAACAATAACAATTATCATGCTTGCCTTAGCAAACACCAGTGATACATTAAAAAAAGACTTGACTTACTTGTTAGACTGGTTGTCTTGACATATGTTTGGAAATACTGTTTTATGAGTTTTAGTCACATTCCCAGTCAAATACTTGCAGAAAGCCACAGGAGATGGGCACTTGAATTAGGTTCACTGCTGTTAATAAGACATGGAAACTCAGAAGAAAAGAACCAGCCCAACTCAAAGACTGCAGGAAGAAGAAAAAACACACTCTTACCCATTAGCTACTGGCCTGGAATTAATAGAGACTGAATCACAGCCCAGAGGGACCAGATGATGCTAAACCAGTTGGAGTGATTCACTCAGCACTCATGCATGCAGTAAAAGGTGAAAGAACTCATATTTCATCAGAGTTTTTTGGGGAATTATACAGAGACAAGCCAAAATGTGTCACAAGCTTTGAATAAACTATGACCAACCAAAATTAATTTAAATTAATTTTCAGTTTTCCACTGAATGAGCAAAGCTTGTAAGCTTAGGAACGAATCAAAAGCAAAGTCGCAAACTTTAAATTACTGAGGGTTTGCTCTGTATGATCAGCATGTGAAGGGTTATGTTTGTTTCACAGCATTTCAGTGGCATTTGGACTTAAAAGAAAGGTCACTGATGCCCTGGTAGGGCTTTCAGCTTGGATCTTTCTCTGATTGACCTTTCAATGGTGGTGTTAGTTTCAGGTTTTTGAAAGTTCTCCCACGCCAACCCTCTTCCCTGTAGTTATCCGTAACCTTATCAGGAAACACACTGGCTTGCATGACCAGCTCTTAACCTGCTGTGTGGATATAGACCATACTGGTGACCGTTTGGAGCTTTGGTAACAATGTTAACGTATGTGCAGTTCTTGGTGTTTAAGTGATAAGTTTAGACTGAATCCAACCACTTTCTATACTGTTAGTTTTGGTACAAGGTCTGTTAAATTTAAACTGTAATCTTTGATCTTGGTTTGTATGATACAAACAGAGGTGGGTAGAGTACCCAAAATCTGTACTCAAGTAAAAGTACAAGTACTTATGGAAATATTTACTCAAGTAAGAGTAAAAGTAACATCTTAATAGTTACTTGAGTAAGAGTAAAAAGTATCCGATGGAAAAAGTACTTAAGTAGCTAGTTACTAGTTACTTCTGATCTGATTGATATGAAGTGAAAATCCTGAATTTCAAACTGTTTGGAAAGCTTACGCACACCTCTCCTTGAAAACATAGGCTGAAGTAAGGTGTTTAAATATATATATATATATATATATATATATATATATATATATATATATATATATATATATGCTCGCAAAATCTCTGGTAGCCCTTCGGGCAGGTACTCTTCAGATTTTGGTAGCCCGAAAATTAGTTTAACTAGCCCAAATAAAATAAAATAAAATAAAATAAAAATTTAAATATAGAAAATCAGATAGGAGTCTAATCAAAAACATTTTTAATACACAAATATAAACAAATATCAAGGAAGTAATTTTATTTCATTATATTTATTTCATTTAGTGTATCTGCAGAATTTTTAAATATTAATTTAAAGCAATTCATGACCCTTTTAAAGATCTGCACAAGTAAAATAAACAGTAATGGGATTGGACAATGTAAAGTAGAATATTAAGCCATAAAATGGCATGATATAAAATTAAGTTACAGTTTCACACAAAAACAAAATATGTTACACTATGGCATTTCATCCTTTATAACATTAAAAGGGATAAATTGAGTATATAGTTTATTATATTTATTTAAAGCATAAATATTACTGTACTTGTTTAGATTTTTAGAAGGCACCTTAACTTTTTATATTTACAACTCTGTGTTTGCTGCATAAAAACATGGGTTGATAATTGCAATCATTTGACCATAAACAGCTGAAAAAATGTATTGGAAATGAAAAAATAATTCTCTGTCACAAGGGGGCGCTTTAGGAGCGCTGAAATATTACGGTTTCCATAGTAACAGCTGTACACAAAGCAGCATTAACGCAGTTTTATCAGGCATGAAATTAAATCTCAGTAATGGAGGAATGCCATCAAATGTAGCTTTAAATATACTCTAAAAGTACTAGTTACCCCAAAAATTTACTCAAGTAAATGTAACGAAGTAAATGTAATTCGTTACTACCCACCTCTGATACAAATCAGTTAATGCGATAGTTTATCCCAGGAATAGTTGACCTAAAAATGAAAATTTGCTAATCCAAGATGTAGATGAGTTTGTACTTGTCATTGCTTGCTCACCAGTGGATCCTCTGCAGTGAATGGGTGCCGTAAGAATGAGCAAAAAATCTAAATACTGAGGAAATCGCCTTTAAAGTTGTCTAAATGAAGTTCTTAGCAATGCATATTACAAATCAAAAATTACGTTTTGATATAACAAAATATCTTCATGGAACATGACCTTTACATAATATCCTAATGATTTTTGGCATAAAAGACAAATCAGTCATTTTGACCCATACAATGTATTTTTGACTACTGTTACATATATACCCATGCTACTTAAGACTGGTTTTGTGGTCCTGGGTCAAAAATATGTTGGAAGAATTTTGGTGTGAAAGGATGACTATTATGTCCAAAAGTGACGCAAAATCTGTTCTGATGAAGAAATAAATTCATCTACATTTTTGAAAGCCTACGGATGAATACATTGTCAGCAAATTTTCATTTTTGGGCGAAATATTCCTTTAAATCAAAACTTTGTTGGAAAGAAAAAAGAATTGTATTTATCACACTTTCCTAAAAAAGAATAAAAAAACACCATAAATGTACCATAATAGTGCTCCATACAACTGAAATCTATTCATGCTGATCTTTTTCATGAATCATCTGAAATTGTTCTGAACATTTTGTTCGTTAATAAGACATTACTACTTCTTTCGCAAATAGTTTTTTTAGTGAATTAGTATCAAATCAGAGCTTTTGTGCTTAAAATCAAATCAAATTGTTACAAAACCAGTCTTAAGTAGCACGGGTATATTTGTAGCAATAGCCCAAAATACTTTGTATGGGTCAAAATTATAGATTTTTCTTTTATGCCAAAAATCACTAGTAAAGATCGTGTTCAAATTTTCTACCTTTTTAGCATTGCTAAAAACATAATTTGGACAACTACATCAATGCAAAGTATATTTATTCAGCTTTCAGATTATGTATAAATCTCAGTTTTTTAAAAATGGCCCTTATGACTGGTTTCGTGATGTAATGTTTTCATTCTGCTTTGCTGGTGGGTGGCAGGTTTCGAGCTGGTTTTGTTTTTGTAAATGATTTACTGGAAAGATCTGCTAACTGACCTTGGCTTATTTTCGCAGGCACTAAGCCACAATAGAAAAGGAAGTGAAAATTAAATCATTCTCGAAACGCTGAGGTGCTCACCATAAATAATAGATTGTGTTTTTCAGGTACACCATTTCCTATTAAAGGAAATGATTTTTCCACTGCAGTTGAGATTTTAAATTCAATGTATTGTAAATCAGTAGTCTGGTTTATCTGGAGGTGTATTTGAAGTAATTTGAATAAAATGGAAGGCGGGACTTGTTAACTCCCACACAACAGATTAATGCTGAGTGACAGCTGTCTAGCCTAGATTGACAGCTGCTGAATAGAGCAGAAGACAATAATGTGATTTGAGCTCTATAAGGCTTTGTGGACCTGCATGCTATGCCACCCACTGATTTTGTCACTGTTCTCATTTAGTATGACTTTTAACATTTAGAGACAGCTTAGCAGGGGATTCATTGATTTTTGTGGTGGGCAGTCAAGTGACAATACATCTGAATGTGCATATCTGTAACTCTTCCTTTTACAAGAGCATGTAACAGTTGTGAGGTTCTTTTATTAAGCCTTGGATTAAGTCTAATTGTAAATGCTTTGTTCAGACTATTTATTATTTTTTTTTTTTACAAATAATGAGCAGATAAAGATCTAGAAGTATTCTTTTGTCTTAAAAAAAAACAAAATATTCACTAAAATCAGCTTTGAAATCGAAGGAATAAATTACATTTGAAAATATATTCAAATTAAAAACTGTTATTTTAAATAGTAAAAATATGTCAGTATTTTACTGTTTTTGCTGTAGATTAAAAAAACTGGCTTAGTGAGCAGAAGAGATTTCTTTTAAAAACGTTACAAATCTTACTGTTCAAAAACATTTGACTAGAAGTTATACCAGTTTGTATAACAACATATAACCTTCCTGCAGTGCTGCAAAACCTGTAGCTTTACAGTTTGTGTTCTTTTAATTCAGCCAAGAGGTCAGGCCATGATATATTGATCTTCTGTTAGCCACACGTTTAAACTTGACCTTTGGAAAGCAGCGAAATGCTAAATGTCTTGCATTTCTGGTCTTCAGCATTCAGGAATTACACATGAGGAATACTACCCACAAATGCCACCATTCAAATCTCAAATCAGATTTAAATTTGAACTTTTAACATGCAAATTTGCAGTGTTTACCAAGTGGTGCTTCATGCATCACTACACTATTGACAATGGACCGTGTCTGCAAATGTTCAGAAAATGTGAGTGTGCCTTAATTTGCATTCATTAATAAAAAAATAATTATAATTATCAATAATAGAGAGATGTTCTTTCTTTTCCATCGCACTTTGTAAGACAATAATCTTTCTACTATTTTCTAATAATATTACGAAAAGGCAGCAAATAGCATAGGGCCTAAGACAGATCCTTGCTGTATTCCATACTTTTAACTTAGTTGATTCGCCATTTAAATGAACAAAATAGGTGGTAACAGGTGGACAGGTAGGATTTACATCATTTTAAAGACTGTCCCTGAATATCTGTATAGTTCTGTAATTGGTCTATGAGTATATCATGATCTGTAGTCAGTGTGGAAGAGCACTTAGATTAAGTAAAACTAGCAATGAGATGCAGCCTTTGTCACGTGTGAGAAAGGAGGTCTGGGTCCAAATGCAGGGGAAGATAATATTTAATGAAAATAATAACAAAACCAACAAAAAGGCCAACACGGCAAACTAAACATAAACTGAAACATAAACTGAACAAAACATGAAACAAGATCTAAGGCCAAGGTCAGGAACACAAAATTACATGCAAGACAAAAGACAATGCAACCATGAAGCAGGAGTGAAAGGTGAGAGTTTTTAAAGACCAGATGATAGTGAACAGATGTGAGTGAATCAGTGTTAATGACAAAGACAGGTGAATGCAATCAGAAAGTGCAGTGTGAACAGCGACCTCAGGAGGCTGAGGGGAGACCCACAGCCCCGATCATGACAGCCTTGGCCTGATGCAAGAAGCAAGTCATTTGTAATTTTAAAGGGCACCTACCATGCCCCTTTTTACATAATGTAATATTGGTCTTGGGTGTCCCCAGAATGTGTCTGAGGTTTCAGCTCAAAATACCCTACAGATCATTTATTGTAACATCAAGGAAATGTCATTTTTGGGTGTCTAAAAAAAGAACTGTTTTGGTATGTATCACTTTAAATGCTAATTAGCTGCACATTTCTTTAGAAGAGGGCATAATGTATGCATCTTATGTTCAGTCTTACATCCAAACACAGAACACCTACAGCTGCTTGCGCGTGGAGAAAATGGAGGACGGTGTACAACCAAAAACTTGCTGAGGGCAGAAACTATGGCAATACAGGACTGTTAGTTAGTGCCTGTGGGTGGGGCCTAAACAATGTGACATCACACTGCTTTGATAATCAAAACCGCATGCCTAATGAGAATGGTTTGGTTTTGAGATTAAAAAATAAGAAATGGGTGGATTTTTATCACTGTGGAGTGATAAAAATCCCAACACACATTTATGTTCAGACGCCATGTAAAAGTGAATTTTGCATAATAGGTGCCTTTTAATGAGTGCAGTTCTGTGCTGTGAGGACTGAAACCTGACTGAAATTCTTCATAGATATAATTTTTTTCGTGCGGGACTGCAAGACTGTAATGTGGGGCCAGTGCTCTCGGAAATTGCTCTCTTTTAAATACAGTTTGTGTGTATTGGTATTTGTTGATATTTTTAGATGCGCCACCTACTGTCAGAGAGTGACATTATATTTTCATTTAGCCTACTATTTTTCATGATAATGTGAAGAGGCCTTAAATGTGTGACTGTTTCTCTCCTCACAGGAAGAGGATATGCCAGAGGAAGTGAACATTGACGAGCTACTGGATCTACAGAGTGATGAGGAAAGGACGCAGAAGCTAAAGGTATCTGCTTTCTGAAACTACTGATGAAAAATCAATCATATAAACAACCTGTTTTAAGGGGCAGGTCCTTTAAGACTTCAGTCAGTAATCCGCCACTGTTATAATTGGCTAACGGCATTGCGTAGGAAACAGTATTATTACATGTGAGTGTTTTGAGTGTGAATAAAATGGTAATTACCAGACAAAGCATTATGAAACCATTTACTTACAGTTTATGATGCAGCTGCACTCTAGTACTGCTTTATCTTTCAACAAATGTTTCTTCGTGAACTGTGCCTCGTTTACAAACAACGTTGCTATCCGGGATGCCATTCGAAAACACTTTACACTTGTTCCTTACACTGGGATTCTGATATCTGTACAAAGACATGAACAAGCGGTTTAAACCAAACGCATCAAAGCAAACGTTCTTTAATTTTATTGTCAGAAGGGCAACAGACTCAAGTATGTGGACTGTAAATGCGCACTGTATAGTGATTGTAATTTCCATTCGCTTTTGACACGATGCGACACTCGCATTCAGTGTATTCAAGTGTCAAGCCTCTAAGCGACTGAAGGCCAGTGGGCGGGGCCTATGATGAAAAAATTACTATTCGTCAATGTCTTGCTCTGGAGGCAGTATTTATGCAAACCAGGCACGCCGGATCCAAACAAGTTATTTTTGTAGCTTAATTAAATAAATGCTTTGTTTATAAGGGGAAGGACGTTTTAAAGGAGTAGTTCACTTTCAGAACAAAAATTTACAGATAATGTACTCACCCCCTTGTCATCCAAGATGTTCATGTCTTTCTTTCTTCAGTCGAAAATTATGTTTTTTGAGGAAAACATTTCAGGATTTCTCTCCATATAATGGACTTCTATGGTGCCCCCGAGTTTGAACTTCCAAAATGCAGCTTCAAATGGCTCTAAACGATCACAGCCGAGGAAATAAGGGTCTTATCTAGCAAAACGATGGGTTATTTTCTAAAAAAAAAAAAAATACAATTTATATACTTTTTAACCTCAAATGCTCATCTTGTCTAGATCTGTGTCTACTCTGTTTAGAGATTAAAAAGTATATAAATCGTAAATGTTTTTAGAAAATAACCAATCGTTTTGCTAGATAAGACCCTTATTTCCTCGGCTGGGATCATTTAGAGCCATTTGAAGCTGCATTTTGGAAGTTCAAACTCGGGGGCACCATACAAGTCCATTATATGGAGAGAAATCCTGAAATCTTTTCCTCAAAAAACACAATTTCTTTAGGACTGAAGAAAGAAAGACATGGACATCTTGGATGACAAGGGGGTGAGTACATTATCTATAAATATTTGTTCTGAAAGTGAACTACTCCTTTAAGCTAAGGCAAATCTGATTTCTTATCTCATGTCCCCTTTAATGAGCTATTCCTTTAACTTGCAAGATCTCTTTGGTAGCAAGAACAAAATCAAACCAGCATTAACCATCCAAATTCATTTTCATCAGGAAGATCTCTGTCACGCTCTGTATTAAATCTCTCGATTTCTATTTCTCGTAGGACATCCTTCATACCTGCGCTAACAACACAGAAGTAAGTCTACCTCTTTCTCTCATGATCGTTCATTTCAAACAAAGCTGTGTTGTTCCTTTCTGCACAAAATTTTTTATGTTTTATCTTTAACTAAATAACCCCCTACAGGTGTTTGAGTTTATTGTAGACATAAACTGTCACGCTGCAGGAAACAGTGACTTGTTTTGTTAATGAATGTTAGTCTTGTGTTATAGGATAATACTAAAATATTTTTAAATATTTTTAAAGAATGCTGTTTTGTAGCCAGATGATGTAGTTACAACAACCACCAGCAGGGGCTAAATAGGCCATGCTAACCAGCTAAAACGTTTACACCTGGACTACAGCAATTGCATCGTCCTCTACTGCCCTCTGTTGACAAAAGTTGCATTGTTTTCATTCAGATATTGTTGATACATTTCATGTCTTTAAAGGTTCTTCTGATGTTGATGTGCTTTTCTCCTCATCTTCATCAGGTCTTCATCACAGAATTGGTGAATAAACTTCACGGTTTGCAGAAACAAGAAGATCTTCACAACAATGGGATTGAACATCCCCAGCTTCACATCTTCCCTGATCGCCAGGGCTCTCCTGACCCTGAGAGACACTGAGCACCAAACTTCAACAGCTCCCGTATCAAAACCACTTCATATCACAGCATAACAAGCACATACTGCTGTTTTCAATTTGAAAGTAACACAAAAAGCTATAAAAATATTTATGTAAAAATCTTGCCATAAACACTGAGTGACTGACCACTGCATGGACCTGTGACAAGATGTCTTTATAATTTTGAAATTTTAAAGATTTAGGATTTTAAATTGCTTTCACTGGTATAACCCAATATAGTCCGGTTTATTCTAACTTATTTTACTTTCATAAAAACAGTAAAACTATTTGTACAGTGCATAATAGCCATTTTAAATAGTTTTTCCTTAGAAATACTAACCATGTGAAGGATTTCCTGTTTTTTAGATTATGCTGAACACATGTGTTTTTCACAGATGGACCAAAGATTTTTGGCAAGGTGTCTTCTAGATTTCGAATCAGTTACAGTAATTCCCTGTTGTGTTGTTTACATCGGTGGTTAGGTTTTGTAGAATTAAAATTATTTTCTTGAATATTTGCTGAATTTAATATGCTTCACTAAAACTGACAGTTTAAGCTTTTTCCCAGTAGAAATGAAGGCTGTTTGTGACAAAATCATGAGATATTGTTAATATGTTTGCTGCTATGAACTACTCAAGCGTGGATCAAATTTATTGTATGTTTGAAGAAGACTCCACATTTTGAAGGAATTCTTGAGTTTTCTCTTTCTGTTAGTTTGTATAATGCATTGGTATGTTTGTTTGTACAGTGGCAGGCTGCCAGAAATGTTTCTTACCAAGCTTTTTTTTGTAATTATTAACCGTTTTCTCTTGCTTGTTTCACTTGTTTGTTTTATTTTATATTTATAATGATACGAAACTGAGCAAAAATAATAACGGGCTATTTAGCTTTTGGTATCCCTTCATTTTAAACAAAACAAAAACACTCAAGCTAAAGAACAGAAATAAATAATGCTGTACATAGCCCGTTATATCTTTGTGAAATAAAATAATATTAAATCTACTGTATGTCTTCAGTTAATTACTGATCTACTATTTAAGCTTCTTCTTCTTCCTCATGTGCCTTTGAGTCCAAATTTAACACCTAAGTCCTTCTAGAGCGTTCAAACTACAACTACTAATCTCGGGTCAGACCTTCGGACTGGTCTGACTTGGTGTGCCATATCTTTTCTAACTTATCCGTGAACCAGATTAATAAAACCACCAAAAATCCCATTTACACTTACAAAACTTTTGCATAATAAGACTTTGTTGTATGTTGTATTTAAGCTCTCTATTGCTATAGCATAGTTTAATAACTTCCTGAAAAAGAAAAAAAAACATCTGAAGCTGGTTTTCCAGGCTGGTTTTAAAGTGGTTTTGGCCACTTTTTAGCTGGTCAAACAGGGAGACCTGCTAGAAGACCAACCAAGCTTAAGCCAGCTACTTTTAGCTTAAACTGCCTAAGACTAGATAACCTTTTTGCTAAATGACCTGATTTTAGTTTTTTTAAGCTAAATCAGCTGGGTTTAACACAAATTTTGTTTGTTTGTTTTTTCAGCTATTTTAGCTGGCCTTTTGCTAAATCAGCTGTTTGTTTGTTTTTTAGCTTTTTTGCTAAATTAGCTGGTTTTAGCAAGTTTTCACTTTTTTGCTAAATCAACTTGATGACTTTTTGCTAAATCAACGTTTAGCTGGTTTTAACATTTTCTTTGGCTGGTTTTCTACTGAATCAACTTGTTTTTAATTGGTTTTAGCAGAATTTTTTGTTAAATCAACTAGTTTTATTTTTTGTTAAAGCAGCTGGTTTTTAACCTTTTTTTGCTTTTAGGTGGTTTCTTCTCTATTAAATCGTCTGGTTTTAGCTGTTTTTTTACTAAATCAGCTGGTTCAACTTTAGCTAGTTTTTATTTTTTTGCTAAATCAGCTTGATGACATTTTGCTAAATCAACTGGGTTTAGCTGGTTTTTAACTTTTTTTGTGTAAAATCAGCTGGTTTTAGTTGGCTTTTTGCTAAATCAGCTGGGTTTAGCTGGTTTTAACTTTTTTTGTGTGAAATCAGCTGGTTTTAGTTGGCTTTTTGCTAAATCAGCTGGGTTTAGCTGGTTTTTAACTTTTTTTGTGTGAAATCAGCTGGTTTTAGTTGGCTTTTTGCTAAATCAGCTGGGTTTAGCTGGTTTTAACTTTTTGGGGGGCTGGTTTTCTACTGAATCAATTGGTTTTTAGCTGGCTTTAGCTGATTTTTTTTTTTACTTTTTTTGTTAAATCAACTATTTTTTTTTTTTAAATCAGCTGTTTTAGCTGGCCTTCTGCTAAATCAGCTGGTTTTACCTGGTTTTTAACTTTTTAAGCTTGTGTTCCACTGAATCGACTGGTTTTAGCTAGTTAACTTTTTTTTAATCAGCTGGTTCTAGGTGGTTTCTTCTTTATTAGCTGTTTATGTTAAACATCTGGTTTTAGTTGGCTGTTTTGCTAAATCAGCTTGTTTAGCTGGTTTTAGCTGTTTTTTTTACTAAATCAGCTGGTTTTAGCTGTTTTTTTTTTCTTCTTTTTTGCAGGTTTTCTACGGAATCAACTGCTTTTTAGATGTTTTAGCTGATTATTAAGTTTTGTTAAATCAGCTGTTTTTAGGTCCTTTTTAGCTGTTTTTGCCTAAATCATTTCAAAATCATTTCAAAACTTTTTTCGAATCAATTGGCTTTAGCATTTTTATTTTTGTTAAATCAGCTGGTTTTAGCTGGCTTTTAACTGGCTTTTTGCTAAATCATCTGGGTTTAGCTGGTTTTTACATTTTCTTTGGCTGGTTTTCTACTGAATCAACTGTTTTTAGCTGGTTTTAGCTGATAAATTTGATTTTAGCTAAAAATCAGTTGTTGTTTTTTTTGTTAAATAAATTAGTTTTGTTTTTGTTAAATCAGCTGTTTTAGCTGGCCTTCTACTAAATCAGCTGGTTTTATCTAGTTGTTAACTTTTGGTTTTTCAGTTGTTCCTTTTTTTTAGCAGTTAAAATTTATGTTAGTTAAATCATCTGGTTTTAGTTGGCTTTTTGTTAAATCACCTATGTGTAGCTCTTTTTAAAGGAACACTCCACTTTTTTTGGAAATAGGCTCATTCTCCAACTCCCCCCGAGTTAATAAGTTGATTTTTACCGTTTTGAAATCCATTCAGCCGTTCTCCTGTTCTGGCGATATCACTTTTAGCATAGCTTAGCATAGATCATTGTTTCGATATTTGTCCTATTTAAAACCAAAGACTATAGAATACCCAAGACATGTCACTGGTATTTTTGAATGGGGAAAAATGCAACGCTCATTGTGGCCGCGAAGCCCCGCCTTCTTAATGAAAGAGCCAATCGTTGATTAGTACAGTCAGCGCGTCATTGCAGCTGCAGTTAGAAGTCCCGGTTGCTATAGAAACGATCGGCGCTCTAAGACGTGCGCTCAGTATCATTTAGCAGGAAAAATAATCGTTTTTTAACGCTATTACAGCTCAAGAGACCATATTTATGAGGCAGTTCTTGTTGGATTTCGTTGGAAATTTAAAATATGAAATTTAATCGTAAGCTTGGTGAACAGTTTTGGAGAATTTGATGTTTCCCCATTCAAAGAGATAGGAGCTAAACTTGAATGCCCGAGAGGCGTTTCAAAGATGGCCGCCGAGTGACATGACTTGCCTTAAAGGGGCTTTGTTAAAACTTGACTCTTCTGTAGTTATATCGTGTACTAAGATCGGTGGAAATGCAAAGCTTCAATTTTCTAGGCTGATTTCTAGGGCCTGCTTCGGCCCTATTACGGCAGCAAACTTCCTTGACTATTACACCGGAATGAAACTAGAAACTTGCAGCTTTGCATTTCCACTGGTCTTAGTACACGATATAACTACAGAAGAGTCAAGTTTTAAATACAACAAATATGGAAACTCGTTGGTCATTTTTGAACGCGATGCTATTGGTCTAATAGGATTCAGTGATCTATGCTAAGCTATGCCAAAAGTGATATGGCTGAATGGATTCAAAACGGTAAAAATCAACTTATTAACTCGGGGGGAGTTGGAGAATGAAAAAAAGTGGTGTTCCTTTAAGCTGTATTTTTAATTGTTAGCAACATGTTAGCAATATGTTAAATCATGTTAAAAACATGCTAGCAACATGTTAAATCATGTCATCAATGTACTAAAGCATGCTAGCAATGTACTATCAACATCTATCTAATCTATCTAAACTGTATTCAATTTTGCAGGTTTGTTTTTTATGTATGTGAAATTTGACATACATTTAAATAATTACAGATTTTTCAGTTTGTGTTCTTTTTAGGATAAATAAATACATTTTCAGGATAAATTATGAAATCACGGATAGGATATTTCTAACAAAAGATGTTGAGCTAATCTGTAAAAAAATCTTCTCAGCATGATCTTAAAAAGACAGCAGAGGGCAGTAATGCATCTGAATCTGTTTTAAGATCTTTTGGTTACACAAGCTATTGTATATATTACTGTATTACATAAATGTGTTTCACTTGACTTACAATCCATTTAAGATTAAAAACCAGTGCAGATGTTGTATAATTTAATATCACCACTGTAATAGTTTCATTCACTGACACTGACATTCAGTAGCAGCTCTTATTCAGCTTTCATAAACAAATAGCCAGCCAATCAATCAATCACTAGCGTTGTTGTTAAAAGATGGAAACACATGAATGGCAGTTTCAAACCCTGTACAAAGTTAACATCTTGTAAACACACGCTATAACAGAAACACCATGTCAACGGTGAGGCCTGTCAACAAAGGGAAAAAAGAAACCAAAAGAAACATTGTTTTTTCAAATAGAGCAGTGCGAATTCTTTCAAGCAGCAAAGCCATGCTTGTTCCTATGATGTAAACAACATAAATAGCACTGATTACCACAGTGCCGATCAAAGCCTCTATAGATCCGTGGGTCTAATACAATGCTGTAAGAAAACAAACAAACCACCCCACGCAGAGACGGCGCAGGTGCACTCATTGACCCGGGCACAGTCTGCCCTGCTTATTTCAACCCACAGTTGGGAAAACACCTTCAGATGTGCTAGGACGGTTAGCATCAACAAACACGCTTCAGACAAAAGCCGAGCGGGACAGTGGACTCCTACACACTCAGGACCACTTCCCTCACGCCACACACCGGTGATGACCGATCACGTTAGGCATAAGCACACTTATCCATGCCAAGCAATAAAGAAATAAACACAAATACTGTACTGCATCCACGCCTCCCGGAGTAATTAGTGGAGTCATAGTGCCCATGATCCCAGAGGCCCAAGAGGTGGTGGGGGAAGCTCAAGAGCTGGTGGAGAGGAAAGGGGATGGCCGGCTTCCTGAGGAAAAAGCATCGTCTTTTGCGCTCCAAAACAACTCAGGAAGTGACCATAGCTAGCCCCAGGCTTCAGACGTGCTTTCAGTTGGACGACAGCACATGTACAGTGAGTAACTCTCTGAGTTGGACACTTACAGTGATTGCCTGACAGACTAACACACAAACACATACACAGATACGAAACCTCTGGGACACTGGGATGTCCCTGCTCTGAGACCTTTAGGGATTTACCATCGCTTCAGTGCCAAACAAGGTAAGAGGAATGTTATTCTGGTTTGACAGGGCTTTTTGATTTTTTGTAAGTTTAAAATTGCTGAAATGATAAGTGGAGGCGCATTTAGTGTCATAGGGTTCAGTTGTTTCTCTTGGGTGAAGAGGGTTATTTTGATGTCTTGGTGAGCTGAGTGGATGAGGCATACGTCTTAGTGCCAATGATGTATATTAATGCCAAGCATACTTCAGTTTTCATACTTTTTGTACACTTCTTGTATTAATACAAAACTGGAAAGCTGGACTTTATGATTGTTGATTATGATGTCCATCTTGATTTATTTAGTAAGGTCCATGTGTCAGGTACTGATTCTTATTACTTTCTCTGGGCATCTCGTCTCAAAACAGTGGACAGAGGTCAAGAATAGAGGTCTTTATAATAAGCTGGTTTTCAACTAGGTGGTGTATCATCTGATTTTAAACATGTTAAACAAAAACAACAACAAGCACCAAATCCATCAAATCAAACATTAGAATGTTTTTAAAGTATATTTATGTTGCCTCAAACTGCATAGGCCCGAAATGAGTTTGCAATTATATGACACAGAATATAATTGTTTTTCTTAGATAAACAACAGAAGTATGAATTTATTTTAATAATAAGTGAACAGTTTTTTTTTTATTTAGTCTGGTTTATATGTTCTTTGAGCTTGTGTAGTTTTGTTCTCTTTTAAGGATTTTTTTAATTTAATTATTTTTTTAAGGGCATCTGCCTTATTTGACTAGTTTCTGACCGTTCACAAATGAATATGCCATAGAGCAGTTGTTCTCAGTCAAGGGCCGGGGCCCACTAGGGGGCATCAGCAAACTTCTAGGGCAGCCTTAAAGTAATTTAAATTTGGTTATATTACATAATCTTAATTAAAATGCTAAACACACTAAAAATTAAGATGTACAACATTGAACTGTCATAATATTTTTATTTATCACTGGACATATGACCTTTGCCACAAACAGCAAAACAAACATTTTCTCCTCTCTTTTTGTAGCTGATAAGACTTTTATTTTGATATCCTAACTTACATATTTTGTGTTTTTTTTTTTTCGTGACCCTATCAGAACAGACCATGAAAGCCAATTTGGGTAATTAAATATTATAATATTTAATTAACCAATAATATTTTATAAATGTTTATAATAATTGTACTTTCTAAATTATATTTTATAAATAAAAAAGTACAATAATTTTATTTAAAATAAATAAATAAACAATATGGATATAAAATAATAGTAATGTTTTTTCCACAAAATATTTTATACATATTTATATTAATTGTATTTTTACTAGTATATATATGTGGAACTAAATAAAATAAAAAAATAAATAAACAGAATAATAGAATAAATAATGAATAATAGAAAAAAATATTTTACATGATATTTTATATATATTTATAAAAATTGTATTTTTACCAGTATATATGGGTCTTTATATATTATATTTTATAAATAATATAAATACCTCATAATACCACATTTTAATTTAAATATACCAGTATAAATTGGTCTAAAATAAATAAATAATAGAAAGTAAATATTTTACACATAATATTTTATACATATTTACAATAATTGTATTTTTACCAGTATATATTGGTCTTTATAAATGATATTTTATAAATAAATAAATACTTAATAACATGATATTTTATTTAAAATAAATATATATAAAATAATAGATATAAATATAAAATAATAAAATAATAGATATAAAATAATCACAGATTAATAATAGAATAAATAATAAATCATAGAAAGTAAACACCTAATAGTTCAAACATATTTATAATAATTGTATTTTTTAACAATATATTCAATAAATAAATAAATAAATAATAACAGATAAATAATATAATACATCATAGATAATAGATGTATAACTGTATTTTTACCAGTATATATGTGTCTACATATATATATATATATATATATACTACATGTGACACATAATAAATAATTGAAAGTACATATTTTACATAGAATATTTTGTACATATTTAAAATAGTTAGTATAAATACTTTATAATACAATAATATATTATTCTATTTTATTTTTAAACGCAAAAAAATACATTTTTTTACATTCTGTTAGAGTAAAAAGAATTATATGCCATCAAAATGAGTAATGAATTTAATACACAATCCAAACGGCATGAAATAAGGTGTATACAGCTATATATAGTATTACCATTTTTTGGGAGGGAAAGAAATGATAGAAATTAATAGTTTTATTTAGCAAGGATGCTTTAAATTGATTGAAAGTGATGATAAAGATGTTTATAATGTCACAAAAGATTTCTATTTCAGATGAATAATGTTCTTCTCAACTTTATATCCATCAAAGAAACCTGAAAAAATTCTACTGTGCTGTTTTTAACATCATTGTATCAATAAATGTTTTTGAGCAGCAAATCAGAATATTAGAATGCTTTCTGAAGGATCATGTGACTGGAGTAATAATGATAAAAATTCAGCTTTGAAATCACAGAAATAAATTACATTTTAAAATATATTCAAATAGAAAACAGTTATTTTAAATAGTAAAAATATTTCTGTTTTTGCTGTATTTTGGATGAACCAAATGCAGGCTTGGTGTGCAGTAGACTCTTCTTTCTAAAACATTAAAAATCTTACTGTTCGAAAACTTTTAAATGTAACCTCAATTTTAACCAATTAAAAGGACAACGCCGCAGAGACAGCTTTTGTGCTTTTTTTTGAGAGTGTACAAGTGAAAACAACACCTGCGCCAAGAGTAAACAGACAATGCTGATGACAGAAAACACTGTGTACAGCGATAACGTGACAACCATAAAACCCTGGGATAGACAAAGCCATGCCATAATCAATCCTTCCTCACATGCTGACTGATATCTTCCCCTGAAAACCTCTTAAATTAGCTTTAACCTGACCCGCTCAATGTAAAAGGTTACACTTGTGACGTCCATCCAGTCCATTCCCGCTTACAGATGCCCACACTACAGCAAACGGAACCAGGATGCTACCAGCTAAAACGGGCCCTATAAAGGATGACCCCTGTTCCTCTACTGGCATCCACCGCGCTGGAGCGTGTCAGCAAGGCTGCGGCTGATTGCTCGCTGTGGTCAGGGCTGCTGTTCTAGTGGCATGACATAGAGAGCCCTTCTCTCAGTACAGATGCAGAGGGCTTTTCCTGTGGTCTGTATGGAGCAGCATCACAGGATGCAGGCAGGCTGTGATTGGACCATCCCCTGCTGACCCCTCATTCAGGTGCCAGCAAGAAGTTGCATAATAGTGCTGACAAACAGGGATATGAGCACACCACTTTGGGAGAGAAACCAAGAATGGTGTGTTTTACTGTAAGGACAGTAGGACACAAGCAGCGGTGAACACACGTTTGAACCCCTTTAAAAAACAGTTGTAATGTTCTATTTAAACGCATTTTAAAATAGTGTAAATAATATAATTAGAGTATTTTACACTACTTCTAATTATTTAAATAAATAATTAGTAAATATGTATGTATGTACATCTCATTTAAATACATTATTTAATACATTAAATAAATAGTTTTGTAAATTTAAATAAACCATTTTAAGGCTGCATTTAATTATTATAATTAAAAATTATAATATACAAAATTTGAAAGATATACAGTAAATATACAGTATTTATTATACATGAATTATTAGAATATATTGTTTTATTATCATAACAAAAATATAAAATTTTATATTAAATAAATACATAGATAGAAAATAACAATACATAAATAATAGCATAAACAATTTTATTCAGTTATTTATACATTTTATTAATAAATAAATACTTCATAATACACTACTTCATAAATGCATAAATCAATCAACAAACAAATAAATAAATAAATAAACGCTTGTCTAACTGTAATCTCAAAGATGGGTTAAAATGTAGACATTTTAATTATTATAATAATTATTTAATTATTCTAATAAAAATATGCTATTTTATATTAAATAAATAAATAATAAAGATATACAATAATAAAACATACATAATTTAATAAATAATAGAAAGTAAATATTTTGCACATAATATTTTATAGATATTTATAATAATTTTATTTTTACCGGTATATATGGGTCTTGATAAATTATATTTTATAAATAAATAAAAAATACTTTATAATGATACTTTAAAAAATACTTTATAATGATACAATCAATCAATCAATAAACAAACTAACAAATAATTAAATAAATATAATATACTATCAGATAAATAATACATTAAAAATAAAAATGAGAAAGTAAATATTTTACACATAATATTTTGTAACATATTTATAATAATAGTATTTTTTACCAGTATATGGGTTTTTATAAATGATATTTTATAAATAAATAAATAAATAAATAAATACTTGATAATA
Organism: Garra rufa; assembly: GCF_049309525.1. NCBI lineage: Eukaryota > Metazoa > Chordata > Actinopteri > Cypriniformes > Cyprinidae > Garra > Garra rufa. The sequence continues at coordinate 24,191,845 of NC_133374.1, forward strand.
TGATACTTCATAAATAACAAAAAAATTGATTAATAATAAAATTTAAAATATAAAGTAAATATTTTACACATAATATTTTACACATATTTATAATAATTGCATTTTTACCAGTATATGGTATTATGAATTATATTTTATAAATAAATACTTTATAATGCAATACTTCATATCTAAATAAATAAATAATAGAATAAATAATAAAAATATTTATAATAATAATTGTATTTTTACCAGTATATATGGGTCTTTATAAATTAAATTTTATAAATAAATAAATAAAGTAAATATTTTACACATATTTTATACATATTTATAGTAATTGAATATTTACCAGTATATGTGGGTATTTATAAAAAATATTTTATAAATACATACTTTATAATACAATATTTTATAATTAAATAAAAACATAAATAATAGAATAAATAATAAACATATTTATAATAATTGTATTTTTGCCAGTATATATGGGTCTTTATAAGTGATTTTTTTTTATAAATAAATAAATACTTTATAATACAATAATAGTTAAATAAATAAATATTTTACACATAATATTTACCACATATTTATAATAATTGTATATTTACCAGTATATACAGGTCTTTATAAATGATATACAAACATGTACATAATTGTTACTAAAAAAAAACTATCTAAAAAAACATAAATATTACTAAAACACAGGCCAGACTGTCCTTTTGAATCACTCGGGCTGTTGGGAAATATTTGAAACTTGGCCAAGGTGACCGTCGTAGGCAGAGCAGGAGCAAAGGATGCACCAGCAAACACACACAACAATGACAGTGTTAATGTTATGCGGTACTATTTCCTGCTCCCCAAGCCAAGAATTCACCCCAGTTTGCAGCTTCTCTTTATACAGTCCCTCTTTATTCAGTGCTGGTCTCAGATGTGGCGCCAATTGTGCTTTCCTGATGCGCTTTTTGCCCCCTGACAATCAACAGGAACAAGAATATGATGTCCTTGTTCGGTCTCAACTCAAAATATAGCATGCATCTTATAATTAATTAACAGGGAGGTCAAGGTGGACATGAGAAAGTACATCCGGTAGATAAGTGAGGGCTGCAAAAGCAAAAAAACAAGAAAAATGCTTGAACTCCGATCTTTGCGCAGCCTGAACGTACAAATTCCCCCGATTTAATCAGCCCAACTGGTCAGCGCTCTCATTTTGCCAAAGAAATACGAGTTAAATAGCCATGCCAAGTTTTTGACCTCTGCAAACGTTCCCTGAGGTTTACGGGAGGCGTGACACTCGCGGCAATCCTTTGTTTATGCATCAGCGAATAAGCTTTTCTGTACTGTTTATCATATTGTTTAAGGAAACAGATTTCATAATACTTATATGGGCTGCCAAAATGCTTAAGAAAACAAGTGTTTGGAGAAGCTCACACTCCTCCAACATGCTTAGTTTCTTTTATTCAGACCTTGTTCAGTTGTAATGTGCCCTCCATGACGCACTCCAGGGCCATTTCTATTGTTCAGACAAAACTATACGCATTTGTTTGACTTCCCTTTGGCACGTGTGCTGCCTGATTGTTTTGTGAAATATAATAATGTTAATCGGCAAAAAAAATATAAGAGCTGTGAGGTCACCGATTAATTTTAATGGCCCATGGCCTATTAAATAGGGGTTATGTGCAAGAGACTTCCCTATTCTGTTTAACAGGTCTTACTTCTTCCGGTTCAAGCATTTTGCAAATGCTTTGTTAAATAGGAAGCTGTTTTACTCAACATAGACGTCACGGTTTGGTCAGTTACCCGGATGTAAACAATAGCATGGATTGCACGGTTAATGTACTACTGAATATGTTGTTCTGCTATGTTTTATGCTGTCTAAACCACAGAAAAACGTGTGGAAGCTGCTAAATTATATAGAGAAGGACTTATTAAGCAGGAAAGGGCCTGATATTTTGACAAACTAAAGTTAACAGCTGGTTAAGATAAACAAACAAGCAGTATTAAGATATTAGCCTAATATTTCACCTCCCTGACTGGAATTGATAAGAACAAACATGAATGTTGTCAAGATTCTTGCCCTGGAAATCCTGGTTCAGTTTGGCCAAACACAAGCTTTTTGATCCTCAGACAGTTTTGATTTGTTATAACTTTTGGCGGTCTATAGTACTCCAAATGTTTTTTCCCAGTCTGATCGATTAGTACAGCCCAAAACATGACAATAATTGACCATTTTCAGCAGCAGTAATCAACAAAATATGCAAGTTTTGTTTGGTTCAATGGCATTGTTTATGTTCAGTGCCGCCAATGTGGCTGATTGATGACTATGAAAACGCTAAGTATCGAAGTCAATTATTCCGCTTATACTACAGTTACCACACCTCAAGACATCGATCAGGTGATATATTTCAAGACATTCGTCCCGTTTTTGTCCTTAAAACGCTGCTCATCCAACAGCTTCGTTGCTAGTTCCAAAATGTCATTTTGGACCTAGTAACGACATTTAGGCTCAATCCCAATTCTACCCCTTACCCCTACACTTAGCCCTACCCCTCCGTTTGGCGCGTTCACGAGAAGGGGTAGGGGTGTCTCATTTCTCTTTTGGTTGGAGGGGTAGGGGTAAGGGGAAGGGCCAGATAGCCCTCCAAACGAAGATTTTTCAGGACCTCACTTCAAACGAAGGGCTAAGAGAAATTTCCAACATGGCTGCTCACTCGAGCAAGCAGACTCGTAAATAAAAGTAATTTTTGCTTTTAATAAGGATTTTGATGACAATGTTTCTTTTTATGTATATACCTTCAATCTTGTGTTTGTGTTTATGGTGTTGTTTTGTAAATAAACGTTTGCAAAAAAATCGCTAAAGTTTGCTAGCAGATAGCAATGATTGCACGATATTACAAAATATATTTTTATGTCATACACTTGACTGCATGTTAGAAACATGAAAGACCAGTGGCACGGCAATTTGCAACGGTGGTGTAGTGGAGGGTGTACGCAGGTATACGGTGTATACACACTTCCACTTTTTAAATCCCCTCTGATGCGCATTATTCAGTGTCCTGCATTCGCCAAAATCATGGCAGTCCACCACATCCAGTCATGTGAATAAATGTAAATATTCGCTAAAAACACCCAATAAAGGCAGTGATGATGCAGTCAGGACCGTGGAGCCGGCTTGCTTTGAAATGTATTTGATGATTGCGCCTAATGCATCTGCGCCCGCTATGTCTACCGCACCAGTAATTTAAATCAGTACATAATAATAAAAACGATACCTTACAAATAAAAAGAAGCAGATTTTTACGATCAGAAATTTCTTAAACCAGTGAACCCCTGTAAACATTTTAGTCCAAGGATCCAGAAAACGAACGCGTTCAAATAGAAAGTTGAAAATGAAATTCATAAATGAAGCATATAGACTTCTCCAGGCACCACTACACTGATTAGCAATTTGCCGCGCATGTGATAATGCGTTGTTTGTTTTGCTTACGGCCACATGTGAATGAACGGTGCGTACACCGTACATTTGTACTTTTTGCAACATGACAACATTTTGACATCTTGGAATGATGATAAACATCTGCGCATGTCCTCTGACGTAACATTAGGAACTAGCGACAACCTACGATGACGTATAACAGTGTTGTAGTGGTGTCCCATTCCTTAGGGGAAATATTTTAGCCCTTCCCCTTTACACTTTGTTTCAAGGGACAAGGGGAAGGGGCGAGGGGTAGGCGAAGGGGTAGAAAATAGAATTGGGATTGGGCCTTAAGCTGTTGATAGCAAACTAATACAGTTAATAATCTAGTTTAGACCGACAGACAGGCAGACAGAAAGAGAGAGGGAGAGAGAGATTAAGTGCATGAATTACCTCTCTCAAGTCTGTGTCTCTCAAAGGTGACTGGCAGCATCGTCTCTACTAATAGTTAAACTTTAAGTTCATTTTCTTCAAGACCACGCTGTTGTTACCTCGCGTGTAAGCACTGTCATGCCGTTTTTAAGTTGTTAATCGTTAGAGCAGCACTAACAACATTAGTGCGTATGCTAACGCGTGTGCTAACTGTATGTGTGTGTGTCTGTAAGGGAGAGAGAGTGGGAGAAACAGAGTTTGTGCTTTCCGTACATAATAAAACGTTATATTGTGTAACAACATAGAAATAATCTGTCGTTTTTATCCTATTGTTTACTGTATTTTTTTGTTTGGCCAGTGTCATTGTGGGTTTTGGTTATTTTGCTGTTTTGGGCTGTAAGGACCTTTGAAATCGTGTGGCGAAGTGATGTAGAGTCAAGTGCTGCCTGGAACTATGTTCGCCGTGCGTTTTCCTGAAAATAATGCACACCATTAGAGCGTTTGTCAGCCAATCAGATTCAAGCATTCAATGGCCCTGTAGTATAATGCCGCGTTCCAGGCAACCCATTACTCGTGTTTTTCCAACCTTCTACCTGTGAAAGTGCACTGGATCGGCAGTCAAACCCGTGACTTCCCACCCGTGAACTCGTACTAGATCGATGTACTCCCAATTCCGAGTTCTGACGTTACATAGCCCGCGAAACAACAATGTCAGCCCCTACGGTTGCGGTGTTTATGCAAGTGGTACATGATGGAAAAATAGACTTTAGGACAATAAAACACTGCAATCAAATTAATAATAAAATAATAATAAATGTGCTCAGGCAGTTTGGCGTGACTTGCCTGGAACACTACAAAGTCGTGAGTCGTGGTTTGAAGTGGTGATTTACGAGCTCAAAAACTTGCCTGGAACGCAGCATAACACTCTATTCACCTTTCATTGGCCGCTATTGGCATATGACAAGAAGAATAACAACATGCAGTAAATGGTAACTGTTTGCACTACAAACCATGTGGTCATAATTAAGATAATACAATAAAATAATTTGGTAAGACACACCAATTTGCAATATCAAGCAGGAAATGAGCTGTTTTGTACAGCTAAAAATAGCTAAACGCTGATGAGTCCAGAAGCCAAACCCATTAAAATTTAAAAATGGCTGCGCCCACTCTTACAGCAAGAAATAGGTGGATATGAAGCTGTTTTACTCAAGATTTCCATAAAAGTGTTTTTTTGTTGTTGTTGTTTTTTTTTTTTTTTACTAATATTTAGATATTAAAATTTAATAAAACGTCAACAATAAAAACAGCTAGCTAGTTTAACTGCTTACCTTAAAAGTCCATAGATATCGCCATTATTTACACGCGATGAGACCTGTTTTTGGCTTTGGTCCGGTGACTTTTGACATATAGGCTACCCTATAAATCACATATAGGCTACCCATTTACAGGACTTTTTTTTAATGAAGGATATCCTTAATACATAAATACGAATGATTTCAAACTATTTAAACACGCACACAAACACTAAATAAATGTAAAAATGACAACGTAGCCTACTTGAGACACTGGTGAAAAACCTTTTGAAAAACCTGTAAGCATATATTTTTAAGCATAATAATAATAATACATATTTTAAACATACTATTGTGTTCTTAAAGTCTTTTTAATTATTTTATTTTAACATTTAATTTAAATATAAATATGATTTATTACTATTACATTTATTTATTTATTTTACATTCTTGAATTATTTAAATAAAAGTATATTTTATTTAAGTATTTTATTGTATTTTAAACATTTTTTAGTGTACTTGCTCCTGTGTGCTTCCAGCTGAATGCGCGCTTTCTCTTTAGTCCAGCCCACAAACGAAAAGTAAAAGTCCTGAGTCCTGACAGCTCAGCCCGTAATCACTTGCTCTGAACGGTGGTTTAAACGGCTGGTATAGGTGAAGTTCCTCGATTTGAATTATTATCTCATTATTTCATTCAAATATTTTTCTTTCTGGTTGCTGACATGAAGACCTTTCGACATGGACTCTGTAAGTTTTTATGTCTCCTTTGTTAATATAAAGTGTTAAATGTCACCGGACCTGCAGAGTTTAATTAGCTGTCGTGTCATTTGTAACCATGTTAATCTCTGTGAAGACTTTACCGCCTGTAATACTGTAATAGCGCTGGCGTTTTTATTGTTTACAACTCTGGATTTGATCAGAACTGTGTTAAATGAATGAAATAATGTGGTATTTCATTACTATGTGAAATATTTATTTAAAACTAAGAGAAATAAGCGTGGAACGGAGGCTTATAACGCTTATAAATATATTACAAAATAGCTATAATATATTTTTAACTTTTAACAGTTGTTGTTTTTTCCATTTTAAGTGAAACCACATCTCATATTAACTAAACTAAACTGAATGCATTGTCACAAGTTCGTTTTCCCAGTACTTTACTCTCTGCCCTTCAATCTAATCTTCATTTACACATCTTTTTTGCAACCTCGTCACATGACAAAGCAAAAAAATAAAAAATAGTTGGGCTGAATTCTGAACTAGCTGACTTAATAGTTTTCTCTTCCTGCTTATTAAGTAAAATGTTTATCCTTCCCGTTTTAAAAAAGAAAGATTGCATCCACATTCACAGAAAATCTCATAAGGTCATCTAACATTGTTCTCCTGGTGTACAGTTAAAGATTTACTCCTGAGACAAAGATAATATGTCCTGGAAAAGCACAAGCTTTAATAGCAGGGCATATTCCAATGTCAAGATGGACGACTAAGATTTGCTAATGTTGGTTACGTCAAAACAAGTAACCTGACCTTGTTGTACCCATATAATACTGTGCTTGTGTTGAGTTCATCTGTAATATAGTGGTGATGAATGATGGCATGAGGGACCCTTTTAACACTTCCATCCTTAATCACTTTTGTGGCTTCAATGACACGCAAACTCTATCTATCTATCTATCTATCTATCTATCTATCTATCTATCTATCTATCTATCTATCTATCTATCTATCTATCTATCTATCTATCTATCTATCTATCTATCTAAACAGTAGTATTTCATAGCACATATCTTACCTTTAACCAAATTGAATGTTTTTATTTTTCCAATTAAAACACTTATAATCAGTTCTCTAAATTTCACTGGACCTGTTTGAGATCACGTGCTTGCATTACCCCTTGACTTCAGGAGCTTTGAAACTTCACCTTGGGGAAAGTCATTGGGAGGTTGTCTTTGGCTCTCTCCAGCATTCCAGTGCTTTTCCTTTAACCAGAGCCTGAAACCCAAAGCTATAACAGAAGCAATGGCTCTGTCTGTCACATATTAAGACCTGTCCTCCCTCTGTTTGACTGTAACTCACTGCCCATCCCTAAGAGACAGGATGACGATAGACTTTGAACCGTACTGGCACTGCAGTCTGTGGTTCCACATAATTTTGAAATGGTAGATTCAGATGAGGAGGATTATGGTGCGAACAGAGCGAGACTAAGCTTAGATTTCACAAGATTTTGGTATTTTGGCATCCTCCAGAAACCATCTTTGACAGTAATCAAAACGTACAAACAAGAAAGGTTTTTCCCATAAATTGGTCAACTGTTACTTACCACATACAATGAAAAACTGTAAAAGGTTTAAAGGGTACGTTTAATGATTTTCAACCAGCATTGTAAGTAAATTAACTATGTGAATTATTTTTCCTTCTACTGAAATCTTAAAACAGGACAGACTTTTTGACAGCTTTAGAGTTTTTGTGAAAACCACAGATCATACTTCTGCATTTTTATCCCTGCTCATGGATAGTCTGATCAAGCCCAATGCATTATGGTCATTTGAGCTTTCCAACCTTTTTTCACCACTGCCCTTTTCTCTATTACTGATTTAAAAAAATCAGTTTCTATTACACATACAGCCAATTTTTATTAAAACCCCATCTGGCTGGGCTGAATTAATCTTTTATTATCACATTATATATAATTGTACTGAAAAATACTATCAAATTGATGGTATTAGCAAGTAAAATTACTATAATTTACTGTTAAAAAAGCATTCCCGAAGTCCCCATGTGACATGACACATATGATTATATATGTATAATTATTTCTTTTTTTTCTGTTATCAGCAATCTACATTATATTGTTTTGTGTAACATGATCTATTTAGTTAATGTTCATTGCATTATTTTATATTTAATATTTTGTCTTTGTTGTAAAAATATACTGGCACCAACATGTGACTGTATTTTCTACAGTAAATTTCTGGCAATTACTATGGAAGCCCTCTGAGTTAAAAAAGTTAAAAAAGATAATTGCAACTTTTTATCTTGCAAATCTTTTTTCTTAGAATTGCTTGATTCAAACGTACAATTCTGACTTTTTTCTTATAATTGTAAAATGTAAACTCAGAATAGTGAGATTTAAACTAGCAATTCTGAGAAAAAAAGTCCAAATTGCAAGATAAAAAAATCGCAATTCTGATTTTTTTTTTCATAATTGCAAGTTTATATCTCGCAATTCTGACTTAATAACATCGCAAGTTATTAAGTCAGAATTGTGAGATATAAACTCACAATTTTGAGAAAATATATATTTTTCCCCCTCAGAATTGGACCTTTTAACACGCAGTTTAAATCTCACAATCTGAACTGTGAGAAAAAAAGAGTTTGTATCTCACAATTCTGAGAAAAAAAGTCAGAACTGCGTGTTTACATCTCACAATTTTGAGGAAAAAGTAATAATTGGAATATTTAAACTCGCAATTGCAAGAAAAAAGTCATAATTGCGAGATTTAAGCTTGGAATTCTGAGGAAAAAAGTCCAAATTGCAAGCTATGAACTTGCAATTCTGACTTTTTCTAAGAATTCTCGCAATTCTGACTTCATAACATCCAGCTACTAGTTATTAAGTCAGAATTGTGAGATATAAACTTGCAATTCTGAGAAAATATCTGTCGTTTTTCCCTTCTCAGAATTGGACCTTATAACTTGCAATTTAAATCTCACAATTCTGACTTTTTTCTCAGAATTGTAAGTTGTAAACTCGCAATTGCGAGAAAAAACTCAGAATGGCAAGATTTAAACTCGCAATTATGAGGAAAAAAAATTAAATTGCAAGATATATAAACTCACAATTCTGACTTTTTTCTCAGAATCGCAAGTTTAAATCTCGCAATTCTGACTTTATTACTTGCAACTGAAAGTTATTAAGTCAGAATTGTGAGATATAAACTTGCAATTCTGAGAAAATATCTGTCGTTTTTCCCTTCTCAGAATTGGACCTTATAACTTGCAATTTAAATCTCACAATTCTGACTTTTTTCTCAGAATTGTAAGTTGTAAACTCGCAATTGCGAGAAAAAACTCAGAATGGCAAGATTTAAACTCGCAATTATGAGGAAAAAAAATTAAATTGCAAGATATATAAACTCACAATTCTGACTTTTTTCTCAGAATCGCAAGTTTAAATCTCGCAATTCTGACTTTATTACTTGCAACTGAAAGTTATTAAGTCAGAATTGTGAGATATAAACTTGCAATTCTGAGAAAATATCTGTCGTTTTTCCCTTCTCAGAATTGGACCTTATGACTTGCAATTTAAATCTCACAATTCTGACTTTTTTCTCAGAATTCTAAGTTGTAAACTCGCAATTGCGAGAAAAAACTGAGAATGGCAAGATTTAAACTCGCAATTATGAGGAAAAAAGTTTAAATTGCAAGATATAAACTCACAATTCTGACTTTTTCTAAGAATTCTCGCAATTCTGACTTCATAACATCCAGCTACAAGTTATTAAATCAGAATTGTGAGATATAAACTTGCATTTCTGAGAAAATATCTGTCGTTTTTCCCTTCTCAGAATTGGACCTTATAACTTGCAATTTAAATCTCACAATTCTGACTTTTTTCTCAGAATTGTAAGTTGTAAACTCGCAATTGCGAGAAAAAACTCAGAATGGCAAGATTTAAACTCGCAATTATGAGGAAAAAAGTTTAAATTGCAAGATATAAACTCACAATTCTGACTTTTTTCTCAGAATCGCAAGTTTAAATCTCGCAATTCTGACTTTATTACTTGCTACTGAAAGTTATTAAGTCAGAATTGTGAGATATAAACTCACAATTCTGAGAAAATATCTATTTTCCCCCTCGGAATTGGAGCTTATAACTTGCAATTTAAGTTTTTTTTCTCAGAATTGTGAGATTTAAACTTGCAATTGTTTGGAATAAATCTCATAATTTAGAAGTCTTTTTTATGAAATCTCATAAAAAAGTCATTTGCGAGTTTATATCTCACAATCCCGAGAAAAAAAACTCAGAATGGAGATTTAAACTTGCAATTTTAACAACAAAAAGTCACAATTGCAACATATAACCTTGCAAATTACTTTTTTTCTCAGACTTTTGTAAGTTTGTATCTCGCAATTCTGACTTTATAACCCGCAATTGAGTCAGAATTGTGAAATATACAATTATGAGAAAATAGCTGTCTTTTTTCCCCCTTAGATGTGGACCTTATAACTCACAATATAAATCTCACAATTCTTAATTGTGAGAACAAAAGAGGTTGTATCTCACAATTTTGAGAAAAAAAGCCCTAATTGTGAGATTTAAACTCGCAATTGTGAAAAAAAAGTCGTAATTGCAAGATTTAAACTTGCGATTCTGAGAAACCAAGTCAGAATTACGTTTATATCTCACAATATTGAGAAAAAAGTCAGGATTGCTAGGTGTCAACTTGCAATCGTGAGAGAAAAAGTCATAATTGTAAGATAACAAGTCGCAATTACTTTTTTAAATTCTTTATTCAGTGGCGGAAACTGGCGTTCATAAATAACAGCTGCCAATTTAACAAGATATTTTTACAGTGACTTAATAGACTGCTTGTCTGATTTCACCTTGAATTTATCCGGTTATCCACTCACTTGAGAATGCCACTGCCATTGGCTGTAATGCGGGGGACCTGTCCCTTTTGTCCCCTACCTGTCTGAGACAGGAAGAGGAGTTGGTCTGGGAAAGCGGTAGTATCTCACCCAATGATCTAACCCGACGTTCCATATTGGCTCCACTGTAAGGTTTATAATTAGAGCTGGAATTTCACTGGGAATGTTAAGAGAGGATGATTCAATTGCTGTTCCACTTCAGTCACAGTTTTTCTTATTAACTCATTAACTTAACTTGTTAACCCCCTGTTAAACAGTTCAAGTGTAAATGAACACGGTTGTTAAGCAGTTGCGTAACTTACTTTCTCCTCCTCATTCACTCCATTTGCTTTGTAAATTTCCTTCTTGTCTAATAATTAAATCCCACTGGTGAGTCAATGATCAAGTCAGGTTAAAAAAATGAAAAAACTCTCATCAATACTCAACGTCATGTCATTTCAAATCTGCATGACTTCTGTGTTCTTTTGCCCATACAATGGAAGTCAATGGGGTCCAATGTTGTTTTTCAAACTTACTTTTATTATATTGACAATAACAGTTGAAACATTCGGTGAAATATATCTTTCAGTATGTTCATGGCTTTACACACGTCTTCCAGTGTGAATGATAAGCCCCTAAAGGTAGGTGACCCATATGGAAAAATCATGCAGACATAATTATTTAAAAGAGGTAGGAAGCCACAAACAATAGACCATCTCTAGGAATTTAAAGCTTGTTGGCTGTCACACACTGAAATTAGTCTCTAAGCTACTGTATGGAATCTGACTTTGATCTCGGAAACATGTCGGTAATATAGTTTTACATTTTGTTTAGTGAGCTATTAATAAAATAGCAGAATGTAGTTTTTATCGTGAGGAAACCAGGTAGACGGCTGTTAACCCAAAGCTAATCATTCATTAAGTATCGGCCCCTTCGTATTCGCACACACATACACAAATTAGCAAGCCGGAAGTGATTCAGTGCTGTTCCTATCCCCTTTTGTCACCAGCCATAAATATCCAAGAGGGCTATTCTAGCCAAGAAGCCTTTGAAAGAGGCAAACATGTTTTCTTGAAATAGACTCGGTTCATCAAGTTGAAGCCTCCTTTTGTTTATTTACACAGGATTTTGTATATTCAGAGATATAAAGATGTAACTTTTGGGTAGCTTGTCCTAGTCAGGATAAGATTGTTCTCATTGTGTCATTTTTCTTCCCTTTGAGTATAAAAAATATTTTATTGCCCTTGTAATGTAAGCAGGCCTGACATCAAAAGGTCTCGTCAAGATTACCCAAAGGGTGTGCTTCTGATTCTACCCATCATAAAATGAGTAATCTTTCGTATAAAAATGTCAGATTTGTTATCTCTGTTGTGTAATACTGTTTGCTAGGCTGATATTGTGTTGATATTGAGTTGACGTGCGTCAGTAAAAATAAATGGGGCTGAGCAGTACATGTGTCATGCAACAAAACAGAACAAGTCAAAAAATCTAGTTTAAAACATAAGATAAAATAAGAAGAGTCTTATGCTCACCAAGGCTGCGTTTATTTATTTGAAAATATAGTAAAAAAAAAAAAAGTAATATTCTGAAATATTATTATAATGTAAAATAGCTGTGTTCTATTAGAATATATTTTAGAATGAAATGTATTCCTTTTACGGCAAAGCTGAATTTCTTCAGTCTTCAGTGATCCTTCAGAAATCATTCTAATATGCTGATTTTCTGCACAAGAATTATATATTTTTAACCTTAAGGATTCTTTGATGAATTAAGAGTTCACTCTTTAATTTATAACAAAAACAGTTGTCATTACTGATCTGTTTACATCTGTTTATATCTGAGTTTACATCTTGCAGTTCTCACCTTTTTTTCTCAGAATAGCGTGATATAAACTCTCAATTTTGAGTTAAAAAGTCTTATAAAAATTATAGAGTTATAAAGTGAAAATTATAGAGCTATAAAGTCAGAATTGTGAGATTCTGTGGACAAAAGTAAAAACAAATTTTATATCTCGCAATTCTAAGAAAAAAGTTTATATCTTGCAATTCTGACTTTATAACACACAACTGCGAATTCTGAGAAAACATCAGTCTTTTTTTCTCCTCACAATTCTGAGAAAAAAGTCAGAATTTTCATATCTCGCAATCAAAGTCAAGGTTTATATCTTTCAGTTCTCTAAACTCACAATTCTGAGTTTTTTCTTTAAGATGCGATATGTATATCATGCAATTATGAGAAAAAAAGTCAGAATTGTAAGTTTGTATTACACAACTCTGAGAAAAAAAGTCATAATTGTGAGTTTGTATTACACAACTCTGAGAAAAAAGTCAGAATTGTACGTTTGTATTACACAACTCTGAGAAAAAAAGTCAGAATTGTGAGTCTGTATCACAATTTTGAGAAAAAAAGTCAGAATTGTGAGTTTGTATCACACAACTGAGAAAAAAGTCAGAATTGTGTTTGCTTTACTCAGCTCTGAGAAAAAAAGTCAGAATTGTGTTTTCTTTACTCAGCTCTGAGAAAAAAAGTCAGAATTGTGTTTGCTTTACTCAGCTCTGAGAAAAAAAGTCAGAATTGTGTTTTCTTTACTCAGCTCTGAGAAAAAAGTCAGAATTGCGAGTTTAAACCACGCAGTTCTGTGAAAAATATAGAATTGTGAGTTTGTTTCATGCAACTCTGAGAAAAATATCTGAATTGTGAGTTTGTATCATGCAATTCTGAGGGAAAAAGTCAGAATTGTCAATTTGTGTAATGTAATTTTAAGAAAAAAGTCAGAAGTGTGAGTTTATATCATGCAATTCTGAGAAAAAAATCTGAATTTTGAGTTTATATCATGCAATTCTGAGGAAAAAATTCAGAATTGTCAATTTGTGTAATATAATTAAAAAAAAGTCAGAAGTGTGAGTTTGTGTCACGCAACTCTGAGAAAAAAGTCAGAATTGTGAGTTTGTATCACACAATTGAGGAAAAAAGTCAGAATTGTGTTTGCTTTACTCAGCTCTGAGAAAAAAAGTCAGAATTTTCAGTTTGTGTCACACAACTGAGGAAAAAAGTCAGAATTGTGTTTGCTTTACTCAGCTCTGAGAAAAAAGTCAGAATTGCAAGTTTGTATCACTCAACTTTTAGGAAAAAAGTCAGAATTGCGAGTTTGTGTCACACAATTGAGGAAAAAAGTCAGAATTGTGTTTGCTTTACTCAACTCTGAGAAAAATGTCAGAATTGCAAGTTTAAACCACACAGTTCTGTGAAAAATATCAGAATTGTGAGTTTGTATCACGCAATTCTGATGGGAAGTCAGAAATGTGAGTTTTTATTATGTAATTCTGAAAAAAAAAATCAGAAATGCAGGTTTATATTAAGCAATTCTGAGAAAAAAAGTCAGAATTGGGATATAAAAAGTCACAATTACTTTTTTTGTATCCAGTGGTGGAAACGGGCTTCCATAGTGAAGTATTGATTTCTTTGTAAAAAAATAAAAATAAAAATTGTGATCCCAAACTTTTGAACAAGTAATGTATATATTTCAATTCATTTGAAGGCATTCACTGAAAGTATTAACTAAAAAGTATTAAGTAAAAATTTCAAACTACTGTATTTTAAATTGATGAATAGATGTTATGTCATTTACCCACACTACTTATCAGACACTATTGAAATCTTCTGTTTCACAAAATTCGCTGTCTTTATTTCTGTGTCCATTGTACTATGTAATTTCAGCTGTGTTGTAAACTGGAAAGAACCAAGGAACATTTTCATAAAAAGTGAAAGCTCATAGCAGCATCATGGATGAATGCCAATGTACTGGCCCGTGTGGCAGTAATTTCCTGTTTGTAGAGACAGAGTGCATTCGTAATGGCTTACAGAGTTCATACTGGTAGTGGTGGTGCTGATAGATATGCATTAATTGTTTTATCTCTCTTCCAGCATATATCCTCCCAGCGCAACCATGCCAGTCCTTAAGAACCTCCCGTCTCGGCTGAAGGGAGGCAGGTTTAGCGTGGATTTGTCGACAACACGTAGTGAGTTCATTCTCCGAAAAATGAGTCTCAACCTCAATCCATTTGAGGAGCCTGGCTCAGATGAGGACTGGCCAAGAAGCAATGGAGGCTCACTTCTGGATGGGCGTGTGCCCCGGGACAGAAACCCATTTGAGGATGAAGAAGATGAAAATGAGGCTAATGAGGTGCGGCGTGGAGGATCAGGGAAGGGAGGCTCCATCAAAGGCACCCTGGAACGCATGAAAGGAGTTTCTCCCCTCAAGACCCTAGGCAAACTGGGCAAGAACTTACGCATGTCTAGCAGGAGCAAAGGAAAGGACACCCCCTCCCCACATGGCTCTATAGGATCAGCCTCACCCATGCAGAGGAAGAAAAAGGGCAGACGGAGTTCAGAAGGGAGCTTGCTACGGTATGATGGGTTCAATTTCCCTTTACAGTAATGATCAATGAGTTAATTACGTCAGTGTGTGTCTACACAAACTTTTAGCAAGTGGCATAAATGCAATCCAATAATTGGCCTTTAAAGGGATAGTTCATTAACAATGAAAATTCAAACAAGATCATAAAATCCAAATAGGTAATAAAGTATTGCATAACAAATTCATATGAAGTGTGGTTTAAATTAAGCTTGTCATATGAACAACCAGTCAGTAACTACATTAAAGAATGATTCACCCAAAAATGAAAATTCTGTCATTAATTACTCACCCTCAAGTCATTCCAAACTAGACCCTCATTCATCTTTGGAACACAAATTAAGATACTTTTCATGGAATCCAAGTGCTTTCTGACCCTGCATAGACAGCAATGTAAGAACATCGTTAAAATAGTCCATGTTACATCAGTAGTTCAACCATAACTTTATTAAGCTACCAGAATACGTTTTGTGTGCAAAGAAACACGTTTTTCATGTCTGCGGGTTGAAGCGACCCCAATAACGTAATATTTAGCCCCTGGAATGCTAATTTTACCAGAGGAACCCCACCACAAAATGCATATTTCCCCCCTGGAACACAGTTTTTACTGGGGGACTCCACTCAAAATGTGATTCGGCTGCCTTTGGGCTAGTTTTGAGAACCAATTGGGCAGGTTTTGTTGTGAAAAGCTAGCAACCCTGCCACTCACTCCCATGAAGCACTGCAAATGACATAATCTAGTCAGTCTCCCTACTATCTCAATCTACTTGAGTATTTATGAATATATATAGAAATTTTGAAATGAATGTATAATATATTAATTCTCTCTCTCTCTCTCTCTCTCTCTCTCTCTCTCTCTCTCTCTCTCGCTCTCTCTCTCTCTCTCTCTCTCTCTCTCTCTCTCTCTCTCTATATATATATATATATATATATATATAGTCAACATCTTTAAAGCAATACTTCTATATTCCTCCATCAATATTCTCAAGTTAATCTCTTTTCCTCATTAAACCTGTTGAGCAGTAACAAAGGAGACATTCAAAATATGCAATTTGGGTGTCCACCATGAACAAGGTTAAAGGGATAGTTCACCCAAAAATAAAAATTCTGTCATTAATTACTCAACCTCATGTTGTTCCAAACCTGTAATACCTTTGTTTATCTTTTGAGCACAAATGAAGATATTTTTAATTAAATCCGAGAGCTTTCTGACCCTGTATAGACAGCAATGCAGCTGACACGTTCAAGGCCCAGAAAAGTAGCTTCATAAAAGTACGGTTGAACCACTGATCTCACATGGACTATTTTACCGATGTCCTTGCCACCTTTCTGGGCCTGGGAAGTTGGCCTGGGCCAATTGCATTGCTGTCTATGGAGGGTCAGAAAGGTCTTGGATTTCATCAGAAATGATGATGAACAAAGGTCTTACAGGTTTGGAACCACATTAGGGTGAGTAATTAATGACATAATTTTCATTTTTGGGTGAGCTATCCCTTTAAGAACCACTGCTTTAGGTGACTATTAGTTATTACAAAGGTGTGTACTGTTCAGCTTGTTTCAAAAGGTCTGTGATGTTCTTATGGCAGTTTGAGCTGGGAAATCCTTTTCTCATAGATCCACTGAAAATCTCTAATACATGCGGCATCATGCCACCCGAATAAAGTAGGCCACCTTGGGTCATTGTCCAAATTCACATTTGGCCCTCCAGACCCCGATAACCTGAAACCAGTTCAGCATTAGATGTTCAGTGCTGCTTTCTGTGTGATATGATACTGATTGTGAGAATCATTTATAAAATTATTGTGAACATCAGTTCAGTAATTTCTTACCCAGAGGTCGTCCATTTTCATATGCCATCTTCATCAGTGTCATTCAGACCAATCCAGACTGAAGTACCACCAAACCTATTCTTAACAAAATCCTGAGCAGATTAAACAATTACACTTAACACAGACAATAAACACATAGACACAATAGACTCTGTCTGTACAGTATCTCCTGCTCTCAGTTCAGTTCTTTGTCTCATTAGCAGTAAGTAATGTGAGTTACGTAATCAGATTACTTTTTTCAAGTTACTAAAGTATCACATTACTATCACATAGTATCATATAATATTAAATATCTGAGTTACTGTTAAAATAAGTAAAGTTACTATGTTTTTCAATTTATTCAGACACCTCTCCTGTCCTGTGTTAAGAGGAATTGTGAGTTGCAGAGGCACTTCCTTCAGTCTGAGGCTTATTAATTTCACTTTTGGTGTGAAAAAGCCTTTAGAGTTGCCAAAAATATAACTTGTGGGTTTTTAGCCGAGGTCAGAAAAAGTAATCCAAAAGTAACATAATGTATTACTTTCCATAAAAATTGTTTATAAAGTACCACAGTATTGTAATGCATTACATTTAATAGTAACTTTTTCCAGCACTGCTCATCAGACATGTAGTAAAAATTGAATTGATAGTCATCTGTCTGTAAACACATCCAGTTAAGCTTTTAGCGTTTTATTCCCATTTACACTCATCTGTCTGTCACTTATACAGATAGTATACTATCTTTACCACAGCTCAACTAAATCATGCTTTAAAAGTGCCTGCTGTATCTACCTATTTTCTGTGAATGTTCGATATAGAATAGAATAAAAATACCAAAGTGTAGTAAACAGTAAAACAATTTGCGCTACCAACCAGTTTGTTTATAATTACAACAATACATTAAAGTAATATGTTTTGAAATACCAGTTTGCAATATCAAGCAGCGTAAAGACCATGTAAAACTTTACCAAGAATCAGAAGTTCATTTCTTAGCTGTTCTCTCTCATTGGTCAGGTTTGTGTTATTGAGTATTAGCTCGTTTCTCCCATTGGGTACGTTTTTATTCTTGAATATGAACCGCTGTCTTTATTGAGTGTTTTGGTGTTGGCAAAATGTAGACAAACTGAAAGTTTCTCTCCTGGAGTGGACTGTGCTGTGTTTCTCATCTGTGTGTTGTGTGGCCAGTATTTGTACAAAAAGTGTGGATTTGGTTAATTTCAATTGGATTTAAGTGAATATCAAGACATAAGCACACAGTCTTGAATCTTTGTCTGCTTGTTCAATATTCAGTTCAAGATTTGTAATGTGGTGATTCACTTTGTAGCTGGTAAGTTCATTACTTATAACTCAATAACAAAGACTTGTTTTAAAATCCCAATGGGAAAATTAATGGAAAAAATCTTGGAAACAAGGCAGCTGAAAAGTGGACGGCCACTAGTACACTCCATATCAGTTCCCGGGACTAAGATGAGAAAGAGACTCAGTGTTTTTGTGGTAATTTATAGCAAATATGAGGAAGGAGAGTTTGCAAAATGATTTGGGCAGTTCCATTTGTTGCCACCACTAGTAGAATAGACATACTATTCTCAACAAACTTCTCCTCATCAACTTTCTTCTTTCTACAGAATGGCCGGAAAGTGCAAGGAGAGCTTGACCAATGGTGACCTGTGCTCAGAAACTGATGCTGACTCCACCAGTCGCCGACTCTCCTTCCTGAAGATTGTGGGCAAGGGCAAGATGAAGAGGGAGTCCATGCAGGACCACTCATCTCAGGGGCCTGAGGAGGAGCCGGTGGAGGAGGTGCCTGAGGTCAAACCCAGGGAGCCACTTTCAGGTAAACAGTCAACTGAATATGAACATATCACTGCAGTTTCCAACAGAAATAAACACTAGAGGCGGTAAAACAGCGAGCACTTGTAATTGTTTTCAAACACAGTTATAATTACAGCTCCATGTGTTTCACATTCCGGTGTTGTGCCCAATTCCCTATTCCCCCTAGTATTTGTAGGTTTAAGGTTAATTGTGGGGAAGGGGTTAGGATTAGGCAATTATGTAGCAATTTCAACAAAAGGGGGTAATAATTTGGCAGGGGGGTGGTGGAAATGGTGAGGCTGCCATTACATAATCTGAGAATATTTGTTTTCTATTTAAATTGGTTCATTTAAAAGTAGACATTTCACTCTCTATAGATATATTTTTCATATCTGTAAGGCAAGTATACACAGAGTTCCAACGTTTCAAGTCCACAGACACAGAGACAGCAGAAAGTGCACACTATTTGCTTTAATTATTTTACAAAAGCACAACCTTTCGTTGTTGTTCTGACTAATACAATTTTGGTCAACCAAGCCTCTTCTCGTCGACTAATGGTTAGTCGACTATTATGGGGCAGCCCTAGAAAATGGGCACAACTCTATGCATTAGGGTTGTGCCGATAGACGATAGTATCGTGTATCGACGATAGTCAGAGATATCGCCTGTGGCTGATGCCTTTGACGATAGTTAGACGATTATTATTATTATCCGTCAAAAAGGCGCCTAACTTTAGCGATGCAGCGCGGAGAGTCGGTTCTAGGATGCTTCAGAAACTTGCCGCGGTATGAACACAAGCAAAGAGAGTGGCTACGTCGCCTTAACGCGCCACAGACGTCTGCAGTGCGTATGTGTTGCGTCCGTGCACCCACGGAGAGATTTTCATCATACAGCACGGTGTAGATTAACTGATTCTAACGGGAGTGTTATATTAGCATTGCACAGTCATTAGGATAACAGAGGTAGTAGAACGTGGTTCAGGCTAAATTAATTACCATATATCAGAATCGATCTGTATAGGCTAAACATAAACATTCACCTCAGTAACATCTGTATGCGTTAATTAGAATTACGATGCGATCAAATGGCGCTAAACATACGCACGTGAATTACACGGGCATCACTTCTCCACATTCTACATAAACTGAATTACAACATCACCTGACGACAACGGTCAGACATAAAGTGATAACATTATCGCAATATGACAGGTAAAGAAAGATACACTCATTTACATTCATGCACGCACATTTACCACTCACTGAGGATAGCAGAGAATGAAACCGAAAGTAAAACCTCTCCGGCAGAACTATATCGTCAGCGCTCTGTACACGCACAACTTAGTCACATGCCCAATAGCAAGTCTACCTTTACAAAATGAATAAGGAATTTACTACATAGATAATTAAATAAATCAGCACGATAGTATCGTGTATCGGCGATCTCTCAGGCTGACGATAGGACGATATGAAAATTGAGCATATCGCCCAACACTACTATGCATAACAAGCTTGCTCGGAAGATCAGCCAGCATGGAATTGGAGTTAGGATGTGGAATCCTTGGGTATGAAACCCATGAAAAACATGACTCCTGATAAAAGACCTGAAAGATGAGAGATTGAAAACAAGCTAAAACGGCATGATTGCTATTGTGTTTATACATCACATTTTTCTTTTGTTTATACTGTCTGGTAGGTTTAGGTGTAGTGCAGATGGTACGTTATTTTAAAACGTCACGGAGCATTAGAGTTATAGTGCCATATAACAAACTTTTCAAGTTAGAACTGCGGTGAGACATACAAAACCAATGTCACATAAAACGTACTATATGTAAGTTCATCTGTTCCGGGAAAAAAAACCCTGAACACTCTTTTAGCACAATTTAGTGGACATTTCGCATCAAATATGTCACAAAACATACATGGCGGTACTTTAAAGGAATATTACTATGAATACTCCTTTAAGGCATAATTGTATTGAACTTCTAAAAGATCTGCAGTCATAATCGACTGTGATAGCGTTAAATATGGGATTATTTGGAAATGAATTCCACTATGAATGTACAACTATCTTTAATGCCTG
Organism: Garra rufa; assembly: GCF_049309525.1. NCBI lineage: Eukaryota > Metazoa > Chordata > Actinopteri > Cypriniformes > Cyprinidae > Garra > Garra rufa. Next base: position 24,212,713 of record NC_133374.1, read on the forward strand.
TTCCTAAACTTTTGACCACAGCTGTAATGTACCAGAGCTTGATTGTTTAGCTTGTCCTGCATGAGCATGGTACATGCAAGGCAGGAATTTGCACATGATTGCATGCTCAGGTTTCAGGCTTTTTACTGCAAGACAAGGGGAGATAAGGTTCAAAACCAGCAACAACTTGCAGGCTCTGATGGTTAAAGAATATAAGCATATTGATAGTAAAGAATGAGATTGGGACTATCAACCTAGCAATACCAGTTGGTAGCGTCACAGCCCTGGACTGTTGTGCAAACAAATCTACAAGTGTTACTGGTTGCTTGTACATTTGTTAAACAGTCAACAGAGTTCATTGTGTGCTCAACCTAGTAGAATTTAGCTTCAGCCCTGCTCTTACACAATTGCTCTTACATAATTACAGAATCATTTAAGCAAGACTCTGATTAGCAGGTTCATGTGTGTTTAATTAGAGCTGGAACTAAATTTTGGAGAAAGATTGACAATCGGAGAACTTGCCTGTCAGAGCGGCATGCATTTTAACAGATTTTCGAAGCTCTTCAGCCGTTTTCACCATACGGGTAGGGGGCTGTCACATTTAAACCATCAATCTTGTCCCCTTGTAGCATGGAACATGATAAAAGAGGAATCTGAGCAAAGGGGAACTGAATGTGCCCCCACAGTGTCATGTTTGGTCATGTCTTTGCTTTGTTTCAGCAGGGGGGGACAGGGTTAGTGATTTTTGCCGCTTTGCATGTTGCAGCTGACACAGCAAAAAATCACTCTTTATTTGTGTATTTAGCCACATTATGTTGACGGGAAACCTTCTGGTGACCTCCCGCAATAGTCATGTTGCTTTCCAAATTGTGCGTTCAGCAACTCTCAGCTGAAGAGACCACCAGACGCTTTGAGTTATCTGTAATTTGGGAGAAGAGCCATTTTGTTCACACATTGATTAGATGTCACATTAGATATACAACATTCCAATTTTCTTAGTTTGGTCTGTTTTTGTGGTTTCTTAAGTATATGAATTTAAATAGATAGCCTACTTCCCATTTATTTTGCAGACATAAGTGTTGTGACTAAAGAAAGCATTGCTCCATCCACCCAGCTGTTCCCGAGTTGCCTCACATTCCTGAGTGAATGATAATCAAGGCTTTAATTATTTATTCAGAGAGTCTTTTTGAAGAATGTTATCAAACATCTTCACAATGATGCATTAAATACATGGGACATAAGAAATGGGAAAGTAACGCTTCGAGTAATGCGTAAGGCCATGCATGCCTCGGTCGCTGCACATGCAAGAAAATCCAGAAAATGGAGCAAAGAACAGGATGTGAATGTTGTTCGTAGAGGGTGTTTTAACTGTCAATATTCAAATTCTGCTAAACAAGTTCAGATTTCACTAGAGTAGGAGTTGGCAAAACTTTTACAATGACTTTACTTCTTGTGTCATTGCTTTACCAACCTCACTCTATAGCTCAACATATAATTGATATAATTATTTTCTTTTTAATTTATTCATTTTGTGGTTGGTCAGATAAAAAAAAATATGTATCTTATGTTCACCAAGGCTACACAAACAGTAATATTGTATATTATACAGTTGAGGTCAAAAGTTTACACACACCCTGCAGAAACTGCAAAATGAGGGATCATACAAATGCATGCATATAATTTGTTTTTGGTACTGACCTGAATACAACATTTCACATAAAATACATTTATATATAGTCCACAAGAGAAAATAATAGTTGAATTTATAAAAATTACCCTGTTCAAAAGTTTACATACACTTGATTCTGAATGATCCACAGCTGTTTTTTTGTGATCATAGTTGTTCATAGTTGCTCAGAGTCCCTTGTTTGTCCTAAACAGGTAAACTGCCCGCTGTCCTTCAGAAAAATCCATCAGGTCCCACAAATTCTTTGGTCTTCATCAATTTTGTGTAGTTGAACCCTTTCCAACAATGACTGTATGGTTTTGAGATCCATCTTTTCACACTGAGGACAACTGAGGGACTCATGGAACTATTACAGAAGGTTCAAATGCTCACTGATGCTCCAGAAGGAAACACGATGCATTAAGAGCCAAGGGTGTAAACTTTTGAACAGAATGAAGATATGTACATTTTTCATATTTTGCCTAAATATCAATTTTTTTTATTTAGTGCTGCCACTTCAGAAGCTACTGAAGATACTTAAATGTTTCCCAGAAGACAAACCCTCAAAATGACCCTGATCTTCAAAAAGTTTTCACCCCGACTCTTAATGTGTCGTGTTTCCTTCTGTAACATCAGTGAGTGTTTGAACTTTCTGTAATAGTTGCATATGAGTCCCTTAGTTATCCTCAGTGTAAAAAGATAATCTCAAAATAATACGGTCATTGTTGGAAAGGGTTCAAATACACAAAAATGCTGAAAAACCAATACATTTGTGGGACCAGAAGGATTTTTCTAAAGAACAGTGGGCAGTTTAACTGTTTAGGACAAACAAAGGACTCATGAACAACTATAACTAAACCAAAAAAAAAAAGCTGTGGATCATTCAGGTAACAACACAGTGTAAAAAGAATAAAGTATATGTAAACTTTCGAACATGGTCATTTTTATACATTTTTTATTTTCTCTTGTGGACTATATGTAAACGTCTTTTATTTAGGTCAGTATTAAAGGTTGTATCAGCGATTTCTAGCCTAAAACATAAAGTGTCAATTTCAGCTGACCTTTCTTCACGATCCGCTCGCTGCCTGCCCCATAAATTGTCTGTGAAAAAACCGCGTCTCTCTGGTCAGCCTAGGGTCCGAGATATGCCAAAAAAACAATCGGCACTACCAACCTTTCCACACATAAACAAACAGTGTTCCAACCAATCAGTGTCAGGGGTTTGGTGTTGTGGACTTTCGTACTGGTGCAGGGATGTGAGGGAGGCGGAGCGAAAGTCCACAACACCAAACCCCTGACGCTGATTGGTTGGAACACTGTTTGTTTATGTGTGGAAAGGTTGGTAGTGCCGATTGTTTTTTTGGCATATCTCGGACCCTAGGCTGACCAGAGAGACGCGGTTTTTTTCACAGAAAATTTATGGGGCAAGCAGCGAGCGGATCGTGAAGAAAGGTCAGCTGAATTTTACACTTTATGTTTTAGGCTAGAAATCGCTGATACAACCTTTAAATAAAAAAATAACATGCATTTTGTATGATCCCTCTGATTTTGGTAAAATAATTAACATTTTTCACAATTAGCAAGGTGTATGTAAACTTTTGACCTCAACTGTATTATTTCAATTTGAAGATAACTGGTTTCTATTGTAAAGGGGACATCGGATGCCCATTTTTCACAAGTTAGGGGTCTTCATGAAATGTCTGCAACATACTTTGGTTAATATTCCTCATCCTTTTACCTTGTCAAAAACAGTGCACAGTGGGCCTTTTCGGTGTCTATTTAAATGATAATGAGCTACTTCTCACTCCACCCCCTCTTCTGTTTTTTTGTGTATTCAGTGGCATGTTACCAACAAAAAAAGAAAGAAAATTAAGACTCTTATGTTCACTTAAACATCAAACTACAAAACACCTGCATTGCTTACAAAACATTGTTGTCACTACAGCTGCTTGAGTGCGGAGAAAATGGCAGACATAGTACACCTAGCTGAAAGCAGAAATATGCTAATGATGTCATACTGCTCAGGCTATACTCTCAAAATATTATAACTTCAATTGATACAATTTAATTCTCGTAATTTTGACTTTATTCTCTTTATTCTTTATTTTATTTAAAATATTACAACAATAATCTTGTAATTTTAGATTAATTTTTTTTTTTTAACGTGGCACTAAACTCCATCATAATAAACAGTTGTGCTGCCCAGTAAAAAAAGCATTTTTGTTAGTAGTCCCATTATTTTAGGCCCCACTGTATACAGTATACAGTAAATATAGTATACAGTATAAGCAGTTCCACCAAGGGTGGTAAATCTAGTCATTTTGCTTTAAAAACCCCAACAATACCATCTTTTCCGTGATGTTGCAACAACATGAAAAATGTGTTCTTGGAACACAAAGCATGTTGCAAATAAACCTCATTGCTGCTTTGCTGTGAGTTCAGAGAGCAAGGTCTACGTTGCATTTGGGTGGCTGGTATCTATCAGGACTGAGAGCATTTAGTAGTCTTTGTAATATGACATGACTGAGTTGATAAAGAAGCCATATAGAAGGGCGTTTACCCCTCATCGTAGTGAATGATTTCCAGACCTCGCCAAATTACAACCCACAACCTCTAACCATAAGCCATAACTGCAGCTGAGAGCCATTCTGTCATGGCCGCCATGGAATCAGTATCTGAGTGGAATGTTTGCAATCAATGCGTTCCCGTTTATGATAGCAAATATTCCTGCATGCCAACTGGCAGAGTCACTTCCACCTTATCCAGCTATTGTCCAACATTTGGCAGGAGGATTTGTTCATGCATGTCAAATAAACCAACAAGCATTAAGTGAGGGCAGGGTAGCACTTAGTATAAGGTGGAGTTCGCGTTTTCCAAATGGTCCAATTTAGGTTCGTTCTGTTGACGTTGGCCACGTCTAAATAAATCAAAAAGGGAGTGGGACCATCCTGACCTAAAGGTCTCCAGCGGCAGGCGAGGCCAGTTGTCACTTGGAAGCCACTTCATCTCACTGGGCCTGGATGTTGAAACTAAATTTTAGCATGTGGAATTCCTTCAGCAGGGCTCAGTATTGCTCGACCCATCTGCTCCGCTAAGGCAGAGGCAGGAAATACAATCGTCCACCACTTATTAAATATTTCACTTCTGGGGAAAATATGTCTATTCTGCACATGCTGCGCATTAAGTAAAGGAAGTGAATGAATGAGAACGGGAGTTTCTGTGGGCTGCTATTCCTCAAGTTCTGACTCTGAAACAGAGGGTTAATGTAAAATGGTCCTGAACCTGTGGCACGACAAAGAACAGATCGTATTCCATTACATTCCTAGAATCCAGGCTAATCTTTTCCTTGTAACGGCTGATTGGTCCTGCTGAGAGGTGTTGGTTGTGCAGGTGTGTTGGAACTATGTTAGAGGATATCTTGCTTAGTCAGATCTTTTCAGTCGAGTTGCTTGATAGCCCCCACCCTTTTAAATCCTCAGCCAAAAGCAAACAGTGTTATGTCCTCTTGGAAGTTGTGGTGGGGGTATATGTGTAGCATATGTGCCATACGTGCCCTTAAAAGGCAACACTTCAGTCCCTGTGGTTTTCATTAAGGAAGGGTGGCGACATGTCCATGCTTAAGTCAAGTATGCTCCACACCATGAATTTAGTGCGTGAGACTCTGTGGAAACAAAGAACTAGTGTAGTCCTCTGCACAGCTCAGCGCTGTTACTGGCAACTTTCTGCATTTTAATGACTGTGGGATAAAACCATTTAAACTACATGGCTTTCAACATCTGGATCATTGCTTTTCAAATATTGAAATCCATCATTTAACACAAATACATCTATGTATGTAGTATATATTCATAGTACAAAAATAAAACAATGCCAATATTGCAAATTATAACACTACAAAGTGTATATGGGTTGTTGTCGTGACATGGCATTTTCACTGTCCCACAAGAGACTTTTTTTTTGTTTTTGAGTCAAAATTGTCCTATGGTATTACTGTCTCAAGCATGGTTCAATAAATTTGAACTTTTATAAATTAAAAAGAAAAGCATAAAAATGTCACTGTGGCATAACTGTGCAAGTGTCTGTTTTAGTAAATGGCAATCATTTTTTCATATTTCTGAAAGTGTAGGAACTTAATACAATTGTTGAGTTGTTCTGAAAACCAAGTCCTCTGGTGTGACATCATATCCTGTTTTTAAACTGTACAAGTGCCTATTTTAGTTAATGGCAATAATCTTTTCATATATTTCCATATACAGTCAAGCCCGAAATTATTCATACCCCTGGCAAATTCTGACTTAAAGTTACTTTTATTCAACCAGCAAGTTTTTTTATTTTTATTAGAAATGACACAGGCTGCTCCCAAAAGATAATAAGACGATGTACAAGAGGCATCATTGTGGAAAAAAAATATTACTCATCTTTTATTTACATTTGAACAAAAAGTGTCATGTCCAAAATTATTCATACCCTTCTCAATAATCAATAGAAAAGCCTTTATTGGCTATTACAGCAATCAAATGCTTCCTATAATTGCTGACCAGCTTTTTGCATGTCTCCACTGGTATTTTTGCCCATTCATCTTTAGCGATGAGCTCCAACTCTTTCAGGTTGGAGGGTCTCCTTGCCATCACCCTGATCTTTAGCTCCCTCCACAGATTCTTAATTGTATTTAAGTCAGGACTCTGGCTGGGCCACTGCAAAACATTAATGTTTTTCTCTGCTAACCATTTCTTCAGCACTTTTGCTGTGTTTTGAGTCGTTGTCTTGCTGAAATGTCCACTGGTGCCCAAGGCCAAGTTTCTCTGCAGACTGCCTGATGTTGTTGTTGAGAATTTTGATGTATTGCTCTATTTTCTTGGTGCGGTTTACTGTGATTAGGTTCCCTGGTCCACCGGCTGAAAAACACCCCCAAAACATTAGGTTCCCACCACCATGTTTGACAGTGGGGATGGTGTTCTTAGGGTTAAAGGCTTCTCCTTTTTTACGCCAAATGAAGGCTACATCATTGTGGCCAAAAATAATATATATTTGTTTATCTGACCATAGATCAGAAGACCAGAAGTCTTTTCCTTTGTCCAGATGAGCATTTGCAAAGGCCAAGTGGGCTTTTGTGTGCCTTATCTGGAGAAGTTGTGTCTTCCTTGGTCTGCGTCCGTGGAACCCAGCGGTGTGCAGTGTCCGTTGGACTGTCTTGTACATCGTCTTATTATCTTTTGAGAAAAGCCTGTGTCATTTCCGGTCAAAAAAAAACCTTGCTGGTTGAATAAAAGTAACTTTAAATCAGAATTTGCCAGGGGTATGAATAATTTGGGCTTGACTGTATATCCGCATATCAGTCTGAATGAACAATATAATGGCGTTAATGGGAAGACTAATTTAAAAAAGTAAGTTAACAACTCACACACTTGGGTTTAACCACTTTGTTACATCAAAATGGCATGTAAACATACAATATGCAAGTATTTATAAAGATATATTATATAACAAACACAACCTTGTCTCACAATTAAAAAGCTTGAAAAGTCATACAATTCGAAAGTTTTATGAGCCTTACAAGCAGATAGATTTATGCACATGGGTGGACAAACAGTTCATTACCTGGAATGCCATTACCTGTTGAAAATTCTGAGTAAATTCCAATTCCTGTTATTCCAATTCCTATTCAGCTTCCTGTGGGGCATGGACAATATTTTTCATACTTGATCAGTTAAAAAGGAGTCCATTTTTAAATTATTCCTCTCAGACTGATGCTTACAGGGTCGACCTTTTCTTCCTCCAGGCCCGGTCTCAAAGTCATTGAGATGATACAGTGAGATGTTGTTCTTTGGGTGGAGGACTTTTCACGTGGATGAGTTGCAGAGGAAGTGACTCTAAATTTTTAACAGGCAGCGCATAAATTTTTCCACCTTGTCCCCCCCGTCTGCGTTAGCGATAACCCTGACGGTATTGTATTTTATATTTAGATCTCCTTCCGATGGACTGGCACACTTGGGCTGTTATTATGCGAGGCGCTTGAGAAGGGCGTGGGGTCTGTCGTGGCATTACAGGACAGTCCATCCTAGATAGGCACAGGGACAGATGAGTCAGGCGCCAACCGAACACCCCCGCATCCTTCCCTCTAAGAAAAGGTCAGGAAGTCACAGGAAATAAATGGGCAACTCAGCATCGAAAAGAACCCCTTATCGTCTATCCAGTGTTCTTTAGAGGAATTCAACAGCAGGGACAATTATTTGCACAGCTGATTTGTGACTTTTGGTCTCCGGTGTATATGGGCTGTTCCCAAACTGAATATTTTTCCTCTCACTAAATTTGTCACTACTGAAACACAATGACATATAATTTAATAAGAATGGCTATATGGACCTATTAAGATTTTGTTTACATCTGCCTTGTAAACAGATTTTTTGCTATTTTATTAAAAGTTTGAGTTAAATTAATAACGATTACAATTTTAACAATATTTCAAGTGTGATTTATGAGATGTGTTGCATTTTGAATCGTCTTTCTTTGTAAAAGGCATAAAGTTGATCATAATGATGTCAAAGTTAAGGATTTATTAGTTTGAATATAAATGGAACCAAACACTATCATAACATCTTCAACATTCAATATACTTTATTATTGATAATTTATTTTTGACAAAACCTCCCATGTTTCAGTCGTGACAGCACATTTTGGTAGTGACAGTAATGTTTTGGTAGTGACCTCATCACATTACAGAATTTTAACTGGCATATTAAAATCTAAAACTAAAACATACTGAAATACTAAAAATTTGCATAACTGTGCTAAAATTTTATTTCCTCAAATAAAGAATTATGTGTTCCCTTTCTACCAAAAAAAAAAAAAATGAAGACGTTTTGGTTGTGACTGTTTCGGTAAGGACAATTTTATTGAATACCACCCAAAAAAAAAACACACACAATTTTACTACCGAAACTTCACCAAATGTTTTGGTAGTGACAATTTTAGATACTTTTGAGCCTAGCTTAAAACGTTAATCCTCTGCATCTTTAGCGGCTTAGGTGTGTGTTCATTATTACATCCAACAACAGACCACCTCAATCGCTCAATGTGAGACATTCTTGTCTTCCCCTGCACCTGAGTCGACACAATAGACCTTTCTCACAACTTCCGTATTTTGCGCCGGAAATACGTAATTGCTGTGTAAACCCATTTCCGCCCCGGTATGCCGGTAACCAGTTAAACAACGTGAAAAACGCTTAACGTGGCTTAATGTATGTAAAAAACGACCAGGAAACCGCAAGTTTCTGTCAGACCTTACGTGGAACAAACATTAACTACTATCAAAAGAACGAGCCCTTATTCCACATATAAAGTGAATAATATCACGTTAAGCGTTTTCTCCCCCATAGAAGCCCATTATAAGGAAACAGCTTAACGTGGTTTGCGTACCTCAACAGCGACCAGGGAAAACCAAACGTATGTTAAATTTGACTTATAATAAATACTTGCTGCTGTCAAAAGAACGAGCTCTTATTCAGCATATAAAGTGCGCGCCCCATAGAAGTCCATTATAACAAACAATGTTAAGCTTTTTCCTTAATGGAGTTCTATAGGGAGAAAAGCGTGATATTATTCACTTTATATTATTCACTTGATATGCTCAATAAGAGCTAATTATTTTGACAGCAGAAAGTGTTTATTATAAGTAAAATTTTAAGCCACGTTAAGCTTTTTTTTTTTTTTTTGTATAATAGACTTCTATGGGGCGCGATCACTTTATATGCTGAATGAGAGCTCGTTCTTTTGAGAGCAGCAAGTGTTTATTTTAAGTGAAATTTAACAGAAGTTTGGTCTTCCCTGGTCGCTGTTAAGGTAAGTTAATAAACCAAGCTGTTTCCTTATAATGGGCTTCTATGGGGGAGAAAACGCTTAACGTGATATTATGCACTTTATCTGTGGAATAAGGGCTCGTTCTTTTGATAGTAGTTAGTGTTTGTTCCAAGTAAGGTATGACAGAAATTTGGGGTTTTCTGGTCATTTTTTACGTACGTTAAGCGTGTATAAACGCGGATAAACTCTTAGTGGAAAAACGTATATCCTTTATCCAATTTGTTCCTCTTTGTGACGGAGTTTTCCTACACGACTCTTATGGGGTCTGCAAAAGTTATCTTTGACAAACCAGCGAGGGAAGTTGTGTAGACTCTCTCCATTTTAATTTTAAATTACCCGGCTTTCTGCTGTGTTGACATTACACAGGAAGTCTGCATACCCTGCGATTGCGTATTTCCGGTTTCTGTGAAAAAGGTCTATGGCGATTAGAGTCAGACTGATTTAGCTCGGTGAGGGCGGGTCTAAAGTAAGGCACTCATGTCAATCAACTATCGTGGGAGTGGCCTCTGTCGGTGTGTCGTCATACTGACAAGAAGCTGAGGATGACCTGATTTTAAAAAGGGGATATTACTTTTAAAGATAAAAAAATACCACTGGGTGGATTTTTATCATTGTAGGGTGGTTGTGTACACAAACTGCCAACACACATTAATGTTCAAACAACATGAAAAAGAGACTTTTGCATCCGATTACCCCTTTAAATGCTTTTTAAATGTGTTTTTTGGTTTTGGAGCAGTTTGCACCAATTCTGTAGAATGGCCTATATACAGTTTATAATATACAATGATATGTATGTTATTTATGATATATAAATATATTTACCAAAAAAGTTATACTTGTTAAGCTAGTTAAGAACTCTCTTGGGGACATTACATGCTATGCACCTGTATCCATAACACAACAAATACTGGTGACAAGCTCTGCTAGTCTTTTCAGTATGTAAACTTGTTGACCTCTTGACTTTCTTTTGCATATTTAAAGCTTGTCAAAATCTATCGCCAGTAAGCAGACCAATTTGTTAGCCCAAGTAAATGTGTTCATCCCATAGGAAAGGACTGGAAATGATGAAGGATGGGTGTGAGCACTGACCTCACTGAGAGCCTGTCTGCTTCATCAAAGATTTCTTTGGAATGTCAAAAAGTGCTGCTACATGTAAGAAACACAAGTGAGATCATTATAAACTATGACCAGCAGAGTGCATTGGCAGCCCTTTTGACCATCTGGAAGATATATTGCATTTATGTTTTAGGTTTAATACCATGAAATCTACTAATGGGGGAATTCTGAAGAACTTTATTAAATGGCCAAAATAATGTTCCCAGATTCATCCATCTTCTCCAATTGATGTTCTCAGCCTCTCATTGTCCACAACTATATTCAGTTGCTCCATGAGTTCTCATGATTTACCAGACAAAGAAAAATGCTTCTTACTCACAATTTCTAAACAATTTGGTATTTTAGAGCTTGGCATATTTAGAAATACGTATGTGACCCTGACCACAAAACCAGTCGTAAGGGTAAATATTTTGAAATTGAGATTTATACATCATCTGAAAGCTGAATAAATAAGCTTTCCATTGATGTATGGTTTGTTAGGATAACATTTGGGAGAGAAACAATATTGAATATTTTGAATCTGAGGGTGCAAATAAAAAAAATAATAATATTGAGAGAATCGCCTTTAACATTGTCTAAATGAAGTTCTTAGCAATGCATATTACTAGTCAAAAATGAAGGTTTGGTATATTTATGGTAGAAAATTTAAAAATATCTTCATGGAACATGATCTTTACTCAATATCCGAATAAGTTTTGGTATAAAAGAAAAAATTTTGATCCATACAATGTATAAATACAAATATACCCGTGCTACTTATGACTGGTTTTGTGGTCCAGGGTCACATATATGCATTATAAAATTGTCTAATTGTCTAATCTAATTTTTAATTGTTTTGGCTTATTTTAATGGTAGTTTGCTGAGGCCCCCTAGTGGGCCCTGACTCCCTGGTTGAGAAGAACCACTGTTTTAGAAATAACTAACAAATATATATTGAATCATAAAGTGCTACTTCAGACAAAATTAGGTAAAAAAAAAAACAGTTTTTTTGGGTGTTATTCCATAAATTTGTCACTATCGTAACAGTCACGACCAAAACATGTCATCATTGTTTCAGTAGTGACAAAGGAAAACACATAATCCTTTATTTTGGGGGAAATAAACAAACGTTTTGTATAGTTATGCACATTTTTAGTACTTCAGTATGTTTTAGTAGTTTTAGTATGTGGGTTAAAGTTCTGTGATGTGGTCGCTACTGAAACATTACTGTCTCTACCGAAACGGTTTTGTTGAAAATAAAGTATATTGAATTATTAACTTAGATGTTATGATAGATTTTGGTTCAGTGTATATTCAAACTAATGAATCTTCAAGTTTGAAATTAGTTTGATCAACTTTTTGCCTTTTACAAAGAAAAATTGGGTTCAAAGTGCAACAAATCTCATAAATCACACTTAAAAAAAATTTTTAAATTGTAATTGTTATTGATTTACCTCTGAAAACTTTTTAATAAAATAAAAAAAATATTTACAAGGAAGACGTAAGCTAAATCTTAATAGGTCAGTATAACTCTTCTTAATTAATTATTGCTGTGTTTCAGTAGTGACATATTTGGGGAGAGGAAAATTATTCCAAAACTTTCAGAAAATACAATATTAGAATTAACTGCACAATTACTAGAAATGTGTACCTTTGATGTTATACATTTTGCATAAATACAAAATCTGACTTTACACCAATTCTGTGGAATTCTGTGTACTTGATAATGTGTTTTATATTCTTAATTCCTTACAGATTTAAAATAAAGAAGAAAATACTTCACAAATTATTTCCATGGAAAAATTGTCAGCATACAGTTTATAACAATATGAGGGTGACTAAACAATAAAAGAATGAATTCTTCAGTCTCTGCTCTGTGACTAATGGATAACCTAATTTTCTCTGTTTTATCAGTATTGGAGATCCTGCAGTTGGTGACGAAAAGAGATTTGTTTTTGGCTGACACTCACATTCTGGAGCTGGAGCAGGAGTGTAGAGAGGCCGAATCCACGACGGCAGGGGGCCCTGAGGACTTCACCAGCCCCAGCAGCAAAGACAGCAGTCGGCGCAAAGCCAAAGACGTTGAGCTGCTGTACGAGGCCCTGCAGAAAGAGTTGTGGGATGTGGTAAAGGAATCTCTGCGTTCCCCCACGGCCGGGCCCAATCTGGGCCTGGTGGTGCAGGTGCTTCAGCAGGAGGAGCAAGCCGATCGGGACTGGGCTCAGAGTGAAGGAGCCTCTCCAGGAGGCCCAAGGCCAAGGGAGTTCAAGAAACGCTGGAAGGAGGCGGTAGTCGAGCTGGCTGATGCAAACTTACCCCAGCGTGCAGAAGCACAGGAGGATGAGCTCGCGGCCTACCTTGATAAGCTAAGAGTGCGTATGGTGGAGGACCTCGGAGCGGCCCGGCGTAATGTGGTGTCGGTATATCCTGCGGAATATGACTCCTTCCAAGTGTACACACAGAGCTACCATCAGGCTGTTACCCGCCGTCTCCAGGCTATCACTAATGGAGATCTGCAGATTACTGATATATACTCTTTGCTAGACTGGCTCTACAACATTTACAATAGGTAAACAACAGCAGTTTGACTAGGATCGTTAACTTAAAACAATGTAATTCAAAACCTGAATGAGAAAATTTTCCCATAAAATGAAACAAGCATTGACCACTAGGGATGTAATGATATTATAAATTGAGGTATCGCGATAGCAAAACTGTCTTGATATTATCATGGTCACACGACAATATGAAACGATATAGGTCTTCCGGGTTAAAATGTGTAAAGTTTAAAAATATTCTAACATAAAAGGTCTTTAAAGTTGTTTTTTGGGCCATTATGCACAATATGGCTTAAAGGAGAACTCCGGTGTGATATTGACCTAAAGTGTATTGAATCATGATACCGAGTGTGAACGTACCTTGCATATTTCATCTCGGTTTGTGTCCAGCTGTCCGAAATCTGGGGTCAGTTAGCCGATGCTCACAACAGGCTGTCTATGAGAGTGAACAGGGCATCGGAAAAGCCATGTAAATAAATCACTGTTTTACGCCATTTACGAGGCACAAAGTAGCTCCACGCTTCATTGGTAGACTTCCTAGGGCCCTGACATTTAAAACGAGACATTGAGAACTCAGAAAAAGCACCGGTAGTTTATTTACAAGAAGATTTATACAGACAGTACCTGGGAAAGAAAATCCGGTCGCCGCCATCCTGAACTTAGTCACGATAAATCGAGTGTCGAGCACCAATGAATTTATCAGGTTATCAACGTATCAGGTTGTAGTTTCCTTCGTGCTCGACACTCGACTTATCGTGACTACATTTAAGATGGCGGCCACCGCTCTGTTCCTGGTGGAAGATCTCTGTATAAATCTTCTTGTAAATAAACTACCGGTGCTTTTTCTGAGTTTTCAATGTCTCATTTTAAATGTCAGGGCCCTAGGAAGTCTACCGATGAAGTGTGGAGCTACTTTGTGCCTCGTAAATGGCGTAAAACAGTGATTTATTTACATGGCTTTTCCGATGCCCTGTTCACTCTCATTGACAGCCTGTTGTGAGCATCGGCTAACTGACCCCAGATTTCGGACAGCTGGACACAAACCGAGATGAAATATGCAAGGTACGTTCACACTCGGTATCATGATTCAATACACTTAAGGTCAATATCACACCGGAGTTCTCCTTTAATCCCTTTATCAAGACTCTGCGTTTCAAATCAAAGAACGCACGTCATTCAGGCAATCAGCTCGTGATCCGGTGTTTTTCACGCCTTATAACGGCTCAGTTCACAGTGAATGCATTGAACTCATTTATCGCATGTACTGTGAGTTTAGTGTGGGTTTGAGAATGCAACGGCCACCAGTTATGCTTTATTTTTCGTGGCAGATAATTACAGCATTTCACTAGATTTGTAGTGACATGCATTTTTATAAACCTGTTTCCACTGAAGCTGGAGTTTTCCTTCAAAATCAAAGCTCTACTGCCATTTCCGTCAAAATAAAAGCTTAAAAGTGCAGTGTGAATTGCTGACAGCTACTGGTTCAAATTGGCAACATTACTGCAGTCCAAATTCAAAATATCTCTTTCAAATGTAGAAATTAGGAAAGAAGCATTGTAATGTCCCTACTGTAGTATAAATCTAAAATAATATACCTATTACATAGCAATTTTCATTTTTTTTACAGTGCAGTTGTTTTACAATGTATGGCTATTACTGTCACATGAATAACAATAATATAAAATTGTTATTTCTATTATTATATTCTAACTTTTTTGGCTTCTAAAACACCATTGTGATTGTAATTTAGACTGAGACTTAAGTTTTTGTGGATGAGAAAATTTTTGGAGCTCTTAATTTTGAACTCTCAAAGTGCATATCATTTTTTATTATATTATACAATATTATCATATCCTGAGATTTTGATATCATTACATCCGTATTGCCCACGGGTTGCCAAAAGTACTTTAAAATGGTCCATATGAAGTCTTCTGAAGCCATATTCACATGTTACATGTCAGGTTTGACCCATTGGTTCTGAGTAAATCAGGAAATTTGAATTTGTATGTGCGATTTGTGACCAATTTGTGATTAGCAACTCTTAACTTCAGGTTGTTTCTCATATAAACTTATGATATGACTTCAGAGACTACTTCAGATTACTTTTGTGATGTTTTTGTCATGTCTTAAAGCTTGATAGGCCCAATGTCTATTTATTTTTATTGAATAGGAAGAAAAACAGCTAAGATACTATAAAAAATATCTCATTTTGTGTTTAAATGAACAGAAAAGCTTATGTTCAGTGTGAGAAATTAGGTTAGAATAGGCTAACAGACCTCGACAGACAAAATTTCTTCATTTAAAGGAAAACTTCAGGGTCAATACGATTTTTTTAAAAGAAATTAATACTATATTCAGCAAGGATGCATTAAACTGGTTAAAAGCAACAGTAAAGATGTTATAATGTTATAAAAGATCTCTATTTCAAATAAATGTTGCTCTTTTGATCTTTATATTCATCACAGAATCCTGAAAAATGTTTTACCGTTTTCACAAAAATATTAAGCAGCTGTTTTCAACATTGATAATAGTAAGAAATGTTTCTTGAGCGCAGATCAGCATATTAGAATGATTTCTAATATGACACTGAAGAATCAAGTAATGATGCTGAAAATTCAGCTTTATTTAATTGTAATAATATTTCACAATATTAATGTTTTACTGTATTTCTGATTCAAATGCAGCCTTGGTGAGCATTAAAGATACATTTTTTGTACCAAGCCCAATATTTTGAACAATATAAAAAGAAATTCCGCTGGCAGTGTACATTAGCAATGACCTGTTTTGTTTGTATTGTCAAGTATTGCTGGCTGTGTCCAGTTGTCAAGCCACATACGGCAACAGCAAACCTAAAACAGATTGTTATAAATAGCTTCTGGTTGATACGAGAGGTGAAAGCCACTCTTGTACCTTCCCATTCCTGTTCCTTCATAATTCAATGTTTCCTTATGAGTGAAGTCCAGACTCAGTTTGTGATTTGCTCTTCCTGTTGTTGCTGCAGAGATGTCCTTGGAACAGTCACCATAACAACACCCATTAACCTCTCGCAGCTCGGCCCACTGCTGCCAGCGGAGACGGTGGAAAAACTCGAGCTTGACTGCCTCAACTCAGTCAGGGTAAGAACTGAGATTCCCAGAGTTTGTCCCTAAGTATCTTCTAGCATTTTCTGTGTACCTTGAATAACGGCACGTCCTGTCCACTCAAAGAGGTGGCTGGTCATTGCAACCTGCACGGTCAATTAGAGTGCGGCATTTCAGGGTCAGCGCTCGGTTTTCCTGTCTGCAGTGAACGCTACACAATAGGCGTCAGTTTGTCAACATATTTTTCCCTTCGCTCATTAAGCATTGTGAATGTGTGGTCTTTTTAATAATCCTGAAAATAATGACATTAGTCTAACACTTTGTGTCTTGTGTTAACAGAGTGATTGTTTCCTTATGGATGCTATCGTTTCGTACATACCCAATACAGGCCCCAATATGGCCGCCGCCTCTCACAGCAAGGACGCTTTTAATGACTGTGTTGAAATGTTGTGTTTTCCAGGGGAAAGTGACCAACGAGCTGTCTCAGGTTTTGGAGGAGGAGGAAAAGAGATGGCTGGACACCCTGAACGTCGAAGAGTATCAGATACCTCTGGCTCGCACTGTTATTCAGGTCAGCGCAGGGCCTCATGGACCATTTATGCTCATTTATATAAAATAGGATATTGTGCTTGACATATGGTGTCAGAGCATGTGATATCACATGTTACTTTAATCCATTTTCTCAGTATTGATTTTGTGTATAATGGCCCACTGTTTCTAGCCATCTGAAATATTTGCAGCAGGTTTTTGACACTGGGTCTGTTGTTAGAATGAATCGTAAGACATGTGAAATGGCATCCACGCACCTCTGTGTAACAAGAAAATCGTCTCCTAGCTGGAACCAAAATAAACATTTCCCATTGTGAGCATGTTTCCATTACAGCACATTGTTTTTGCAGGCTCTGTATTGCACCCTAGTGGCCATGAATGATATTAAGGAAATATCCTGCTGAAAATACTCTCTTTAGAAGTAGTGAGAGCATTGAGCATAATATTTCAAGACTAAATTGTGACCCTGGACCACAAAACCAAAATAGAGTCTTAAATTTTCTACCATAAATATATCAAAACTTAAATTTTGATTAGTAATATGCATTGCTAAGAACTTCATTTGGACAACTTTAGAGGCAATTTTCTCAATATTTAGATTTTTTTGCACCCTCAGATTCCAGATTTTCAAATAGTTGTATCTCAACCAAATATTGTCATTTCATAACAAATCATACATCAATGGAAAGCTTATTTATTCAGCTCAATCTCAATTTCAAACTCCCTTATGACTGTTTTTGTGGTCTAGGGTCACAATTAAGGGATTAAAATAATGTTAATTTACAACATATTAATTATAACATATTTTCTTGTATTTTTCGACTGTAGAGGCTACAAGAGGATCTTGAGAGATCTGCAGCTGTAAACAAAGATTTGGGTTCACGGGTTGCTCAATGCAGTCTCAACGGACTGGCAGACTTCCTGTACAGGTGGGAAAGTGATACATGAAATGTGATACTACCGTTCAAATGTTCGTAGTTCAGAAATGAATACTTGTATTCAGCAAGAATGCATTGAATTGATCAACAGTGACACTAAATACTTTTACAGTGTTACAAAATAGTTTTATTTCAGATGCATATTGAACTTTGTATCCATCAAAAATTATTACATTTTCCACAGAAATGTAACATTTATTAGAAAACATTTAGCAGCACAACTGTTTTCAACATTGATAATAATAGGATTTTTTTCTTAAAAGGAACCCTGGGTATTCTGTATGGCTGAAATATGTCTTAGAAAAGCCATACTTTATTTTAAAAATCCACATTGTTTTATTCATATTTTTTAGTATTTCGATGGTGTAAAAAGGTTGCACTCTGTGAGCCACTGGCACTACCTGTTGCTATTTTTACCACAACACAACTCGGAAAATTACAGAGCCCCCAAAGAGACATGTTGGTGGAAAAAATTGGCATGAGGGGAAAAAATTGGGGTGCAATCTTAAAAATAAGGGTGTGTCAAAGGGTTCTTCATGCGATGCCATTTGGTTCCACAAAGAACTATTCAGTCAAAGGTTCTTTAAAGAACCATTTCCTTCTTACATTTTTTATAATCTGAAGAACCTTATTTGCCTTTATAATTTGCATTTATCTGTAAAACAGAATGGTTCTTCAGATGTTAAAGGTTCTTTATGGAACCATTCAGACAAAAAGGTTCTTCTATGGCATCGTGAAGCACCTTTATTTTTAAGAGTGTGAGAGGAAATATAATTTTCTCATTTTTTGTGTTCTCTCGCAAAACCAGTTGAGTTCAGACAAACATTTCCTGTTTACTTTGCAGCTTGTAAGTTAGAGGTTTATACAGCTTTGCATGTTCTTCTTGAAGCAGTTCATAGTGTTTAATTTGTACTTGCCTTGGACTTAAGTATAAAGAAATTCAGTCAGTGCTTATAGTTCAAGGCATGGTTTTAGGATATTCTAAAACGCTTACCCCCGGTTTCACAGACAAGGCTTAAGCCTAGTCCTAGACTAAAATGTAAGTCTGAGCTGTTTCAACTGAAATAAAATTGCACTGATTGATTTTAAAATATATCAGTGCTTTTGTTTTGTCTCAAGATGTACACCAGTAATGTTTTTTTCTAAGCATGTTTATAAAAATTACTTAAATGTCCTAATTGAACTATGGCCTAATCCTGGCTTAGTCTAAACCCTGTCTGTGAAACCGGGCCTTAATGTACTAAAACAATGACATTAGAGGGCCAATTCAGTATTAATACGTACTATTAATACTAATAACAATTTTAATATTAATAACCTTATTAATAATATTACTATTAATAAAGCAGAAAGCCATGAATGCAACACGCTAATGCAAATTAATCTTTGTCTCCCCCATAGAAAACTGTTATTAAAAATGCTTAAGATAGGCTAATGGGTGAAGATGGTAATATAAAAAGACCAAATCTGGTACACAGTTTATTAATAAAATATATTATGCACAGGAAAGCAGACAAGCCCACAATATTAACGGAACGTACAGTTTCACATGTTTTTTTTCTGCTGTCTTAATGGAAGTGTTTGCCTGAACTCAACTGGTTTTGTGAGAGAGCGCAAATATCTTAGCGAGAGAATGTAAAAGTTTTGCGAGGGAACGCAAAGTTTCTTAAGGGACTGCAAAAGTTTTGCGAGAGAATGCCAAAAATTTGAAAAAATATTTTTTCCTCCCACCCTGAATTTTTCCCCTCACCTTGATTTTTTTCCAACACCATGTCCCTTTGGGGGCTCCATAGAAAATAAAATACTGATATGATGACCACAGCTACTAGAAGAGCTTACAGGTGACAGTCTAAACGCCCCTGGATATTGAGTAAAACTCACACTGAGAAACTTCTTCAGTGGCTGCTGTGTCATGACAAACATCGATATGTTTACATCCTGCCAGGATGGCATCTAGCATTTCTTGTCTCTGCCATTTGTAAGCTTTTTCAGTAGTTGTGGTCTAATAAAAGCCCCAAAGGCATCAGGGCTAAAGTGGAAAGAACAGAGACAGAGAGCAACAGGTAGTGCCAGTAGCTCAGAGAGAGCAACCATTTTACGTCATCAAAATAATGTCCTAAATGCCTAAATACATTTTATTTCTTTAGTTAGATAACTCCCACTGAAATGTGTCAGAATAACTACATGCCATCGTTAAATGCTTCATTTTTGCTGTAGTTTTCAGCGAAAGGTTGAGATGTTCCATGAGATGCTCGTAAACAACTTTGGAGAAAATGAAGACGGTTACATCGCTAAAACCATCGCTCTTGTCAACTGCTGTCCATCATTCAGGTAGGCTTTCTGGAAGTCCTTCATTTAGGAAGGAAAGGAAAGGGGGTGAGTGAGGCCAAGTATGGTGACCCATACAAGGAATTTGTGCTCTGCATTTAACCCATCCAAGTGCACACACACAGTAGTGAACACACACACACCGTGAACACACACCCGGAGCAGTGGGCAGCCATTGCTGCGGCGCCCGGGGAGCAGTTGGGGGATCGGTGCCTTGCTCAAGGGACTCACCTCAGTCGTGGTATTGAGGGTGGAGAGAGTGCTGTACATTCACTCCCCCCACCTACAATCCCTGCCGGACCTGAGACTCGAACCTGCAACCTTTGGGTTACAAGTCCGAATCTCTAACCATTAGGCCACGGCTGCCCCGTGATATTATATGATGTTTTGTTTTGTTTTAGTGGTTTTCTAATCTAAGCCAATGTGTTTAGGAGCTTTGTGGAGCGTTGCGGCCAGTGTGACACCTCAACCAGTGAGGACTCGATTCGCAGAGCCAACACATCTCTGGACAGAATAATCAACTTGAGTGTGAGAGTGCTGAACGACAGACTTTTTGAACATATCAGGGTGAGGCTGCCACAGATCACCCCACACTTCCTCACATAGACATGTACGCACGCACGCACATATTTTTCAGTACCTCCAGTATGTCCAAGAATATAAAGAATATCTTATCAGCATTTCCCTTATGGGTTGTTCTCAAGGATGTTGTTTTGCACAGCTACTCTGGCTCTGAGACACTAAAATAGCAGCACTATGTGAAAAACACTAGTGAATTAAATGTTTTTGGCCTGACGCCGAACAGCATTCAGTGTTTGCTGTACACATTGGCATTACCAGCTCTCATGGGCCACATAGTTTCGCTGCATCCTTTTTTACCAAGATGGGGCTCCAACAGGAAGAAGCCGCACTCTCTTGACTCTAAATATGAAAGCCCTCACATCCTGGCGAAGGCAAATATAGTACATTCCAGGGTGTACTGTGTATGTCATTTCTAATCAAGATCGTTCTGTCTCATTTCTCACAGCCCTTCTTTGATAAGCTGATTAAACGAAAATGGCTGAGCAACACCGAGCCTTTTGAGCAAATCGAGACGCTCATAAAAGAGCACTACAAGAAGTTTCGCAGAATGGACAATCCACCTTATGAGGTAAACTAAGATGTTAATAACATCAATTTTCTTTGTATCCACACAGCTCTGTATCTACTGCTGAAGTCTATATGTGACCCTGGACTACAAAACCAGTCATAAGGGTCAATTATTTAAAATTGAGATTTATACATCATCTGAAAGCATTATTGTATGGTTTGTTAGAATAGGACAATATTTGTCCGACACACAACTATTTGAATATCTGGAATCTGAGGGTGCAAAAAAATAAATATTGACAAAATTGCCTTTAAAGTTGTCCAAATGAAGTTCTTAGCAATGCATATTACTAATCGAAAATTAAGTTTTGATATATTTACAGTAGAAAATTTACAAAATATCTTCATGGAACATGATTTTTACTTAATATCCTAATGATTTTTGGCATAAAACATTTTTGACTATTTTTGAATATACCCATGCTACTTAAGACTTAAGGTTTTGTGCTCTAGGGTCTCATATAGCTCTCTCAGCTTTTTCTTTCTTTCATAAAATAATTTAAACTCAATTGCATGTCTAATTGTCAATTTAGCCATGTAAAAGGGTGGATAACGTACTGTCAGCAAGTCATTGTCCGTAAATAAACCCCTTCGGAGTCAAACAAGGTTTATCTATTTCATGTATGATCATGTTGGGGTTTTTGTGAGATAAGCCTCCTATTTACTGTGTCCTCAAAGGTCCTGGTGGTGGAGGCGCACCGGCGTGTGATGACTGAATATGTGCGGGCCATCATGAGGGGCAGAATCATCTGCACATCGCTCAAAATGAGGAAGAGAATGGCTGGACGCCTTCGTGACGAAGGAAAGCACCTAAAAACACTCTTCAAAGAGCTGGTAAGATGTGTATCCGAAAGATCAAAGTTAAAGGTTTTCAATTCTCTTGCTGATTATCTGTTATCTCCTGCTGACCTTGGGTGGGGTGCATTTTCAGTTTTACCACTGATGTCACATGGACTATTTTATCGATGTCCTAACTACCTTTCTGGGCCTTGAATGTGTTAGAAGATGTTTGAAACTAAATGAGGTTGAGTAACTAAAGACTAATTAAAGAATTTTTGGTGAGTTAGTTTAGTTTTTTTTTGTTTTTGTTTGGTGATGTGCTTTATTTATCTATTTGATTACTTTTTAGGTTTAATATATTTTTATTTAAGTTTAAGCTTTAGGTTTTAACCAATTTCCAGTTATTAATTTTAGTTCTCTAACGTAAACTTATTTCAGTTATTTTCCAAGGCAACGTTTCTACTTTTTTAAATCTTTAGTTTACAATAACAACCCTGCTGTCAGCAAGATACATGATATTAATTATAATATAATTATAAAATATGCTAGTACTGGTAAATTTAAAAAATTTAAACTTTTTGAAATGTGTTTTCCCTTGCTGTTACGTAACTATGGATTTGTTTTTGTACTTTTATCTGAATTGTTTTAGGTAACACTTTATTTTATGGTGTCCTTGTTACACGTTACAGTTGTGGTCAAAATTTTACATAATCTGCAGTATCTACAGTATCTGGAAAATGTTAATTATTTTACCAAAATAAGAGATTTCATACAAAAAGCATTTTTTTGTATTTAGTAGTGACCTAAATAAGCTATTTTACATAAAAGATGTTTACATATAGTCCACAAAAACAAAAATATATATAAAAAATTTGTTATAGTTGTTCATGATTCCTTTGCTCTGAGCAGTTAAAGGTTGTATCAGCGATTTCTAGCCTAAAACATAAAGTGTCAATTTCAGCTGACCTTTCTTCACGATCCGCTCGCTGCCTGCCCCATAAATTGTCTGTGAAAAAACCGTGTCTCTCTGGTCAGCCTAGGGTCCGAGATATGCCAAAAAAACAATCGGCGCTATCAACTATTCCACAGATAATCAAACAGTGTTCCAACCAATCACCAATCAGACCCTAGGCTGACCAGAGAGACGCGTTTTTTTCACAGACAATTTATGGGGCAGGCAGCAAGCGGATCGTGATGAAAGGTCAGCTGAATTTGACACTTTATATTTCAGGCTAGAAATCGCTGATACAACCTTTAAATGGCCCACTGTTAAGAAAATTCCAACATGGTTTTCCAACATATTTTGTGTATTCAAACTCTTTACAACAATGACTGTATGATTTTGAGATCCATCTTTTCACACTGAGGACAACTGAGGCACTCATATGCAACTATTACAGAAGGTTTAAATGATCACTGATGCTATAGAAAGAAAACACAATGCATTAAGAGCCAGGGGTGAAAACTTTTGAACACAATGAGGATAAGTACATTTATCTTATTTTGTCTAAATATCATATAAATATCATATTTTTTCCCTTTAGAAGCTACAGAAGTAAAATTTTTCCCAGAAGACAAAATGTTACATTTACCCTAATCTTCAAATTCAGAAGGTTTTTACCCCCAGCTCTTAATGCATTGTGTTTCCTTCTGGAGTAGCAGTGAGTGTTTTAACCTTCTGCAATAGTTGCATATGAGTCCCTCAGTTGTCCTCAGTGTGAAAAGATGGATCTCAAAATCATACAGTCATTGTTTGACTGTGTAGAGTTCAAATACACAAAAGATGCAAAAGAGTTTATGGGAGCTGAAGGATTATTCTGAAGAACTGCGGGCAGTATAACTGTTCAGGACAAACAAGCGACTCATTAACAACTATCACGAAAAAAATCATCCAGATCATCCAGGCAACAACACGATACTGAGAAGCAAGCGTTCTCATTTTATTTTTATTAGTACAGCAAATATATTTTTCTCATGAAATCCGTAGTCCCAGATTCATCACGCTTGCCAAAATGTCATGTCCTGTTTTGAGCTAGTTTCTAAGTGTCTTTTAATTACCCAAAAACCTTCTACAGCCGACAACTTTTAAACAAAGGAGACTGAAGAATGGCCATTTCTGGAGTTGGCATGGCGGCAGATGGCCAAACAGGCCCTTGGCTCCAAAGGGCATCTCTATGACCCACCCAAACGCTCCTTTCCCCTGTGCAGTGTCCGCCCCTTGCTTCAGTTAAAACATCCGTTTGTCACCTTGGTGGACAACAGGATGCCTTTGTTTATGGAAGAATGTCCTGGCCTGCGCCTTTGAAGTCATGACTTGCCTTTAAGGTCAAACTGAGAGTCAGGAAGAACTGCCTTGGTGTAATGGGCATACAGATATTTACCCTCGATTGGAACAACATGTGCTCCTATACTTAATCCTCTAGGTTTTTGTTTTTCCAGAGAAGAGGGTAAAAATAGCCTTCGGCGTCGTTCGGGCCCTGTGATCTTTGGCTGTCTGTCAGAAGTCATTGTACATTGTAGTTTTGGAAAAAGCCTTTAGTACCAGGCAGTTGCGTTTAATCTGAACGTTCATCTGCACATTTCAGTTGTTGATGTTTCGGCATATGAAAGATTTGATGGATCTAGTGACATATATCTGATGTTATCTTTGTTTGCCCCCATCCAGGAATCCTCTGCCTCATGGCTTGACAGCGCTATTCCTCACTTATCGGAGATCATTCTCTTGGAAGACACTCCCTCCATCCAAATGGAAGTTGGCGTCCTGGTACGGGAATTCCCTGACATAAGGTGAGTGTCTAGGCCGGGACACCTTGTAGCCCCTGATATGATTGAGGTCGAAAAGCAGAGAGCTCGGGTCATCTGACAAAACATGGTCATTCTGTTTGACAGCAAAAGAGGGGCTTGTAAAAGCAAACAAGACCTTTGCGGTTTCCTGATTTTTATGGGAGACTGTTTGGTTATCCCAGATTCGCATGAAAGGTGTACAGTTGTCCAGCTCTGGATCCTCGCAAAAACAAAGCAAAAACACAGGCATCCTGCCAGGGCCTGACCTAAAGCTCCGTGGTTTAACCTGGAGAGGGCAGTTGCCTAATTAAGAGCTCTATACGGCTCGGGAATCCAGAGGAAACTCTCTTTTGTGGAATGTGTGCTAAATAAAGATTGAAACTTCAAATACATGACCTAGATGTGCTGCGGGCTCCATTGTTTAGCATTAGCAACACCTTTGGGCTTTAAACTGATGAACATTTGGAATCTCTCCCATCTAGCATACATATCTTCACACATTTTATGATCTAGGGAAACTTTGAATGAACAGGAACCAACTCAGGGAAGGTTAAATGAGGATTCTTTGCACTTTGTTTTTTCAGGTATAAGTAGGATGACCAGATTACTTATGGAGGAATACGGGACAAGCGGGCAAGGGGTGGGCAATATGACCACGATAGGAGAAATTTAGTTAGTTATATATATAGTTAGTTAGTTTTGTTATAAACAATAAGAAAGAAGCAAATTACAAACCTTAAGACAAATACAGTAGGTTTATGCATACATTTATTTGTATCTTTTGTTGTTTTATTAACATTAATGACAGACAGGTATTTAATTAGGCTGCTGTCCCTTTAAAACCTAATGCATGAACGTATACTGACACATATCTGGTGTTCACCCACCTGTTTACATTCACTTTACAACCATAACCGACTGTATTTATGTGAGATACTCTACGTGATGGACATTTTGACAACTGTGTGGAGGTGCAAGAAGAACTGATTGCACGCTGTCTGAGAGAGAACTAACAAAGTGACAACTGATTTATACACTTTTTAATGTTATATTTTATAATATGGGCATTGTTTTATTTTTTTGTACTGCAATTTTTTTTCTCATCCAATATTTGAAGGAGGCACTGCCTCCCTTGCGACCTCAGAGGAAACGCCCCTGATACAGATATACATTATACATTACATATACGTTATAGAATATAGTAAAGAACTTAAAGTTTTATTTATTTATTTATTTTTTGTCTTCTAGTTCAAAACAATTATTACTAAATTTATATCCTGTCCTTTTTTGCTTTTACGTGTTTAGTTTAGTTTTGTTTTGGGGGACAAATCTTAAAAAATAAAATAAATAAATACACTACTATTTAAAAGTTTAGGGTTGGTAAAAGTCTCTAATTCTCACCAAGGCTGCATTTATTTAATCAAAAATACAGTAAAAACAGTAATATTGTGAAATATTATTACAATTTACAATAGCTGTTGTAAATTTTAATATATTTTAAAATGTAAATTATTCCTTTGATGACAAAGTTGAACTTTCAGCAGACATTCTAAAAAATGCATTTTTTACTGCCATTTTTATTAGTTTTTACATCTTTACTCAATGCTGATTAAAAGTATCAATTAAAAAAAAATCATCCTGACCCCAAACTTTTAAACATTACTTTAAATAAATCGACAAAAAATATATAAATATCTACTGTATGTCTTTTTTTGTAAATTCATTCATTCATGTCCTAATTGTCTTTTGCATAAAATTCTCAATCTTAAATTGTAAACCTTTTTTTTAAATATCTCTCGTTTTTGTTTGTTTTGACAAATTTTCAGTTTAGAATATTCCCTGTTCTAAGTCACGCAAAATTGTATCTAAAAAAATTAGGTTTGTACTTTAAGACAAACAAAACATATAAAGAGAAGTTCATTTAAAGGAGACCTATTATGTCCCTTTTTACAATATGTAAAGTCTCAGGTGTTCCAGAATGTGTCTGTGAAGTTTCAGCTCAAAATAGCCCACAGATCATTTATTTATGATTTATCATTTTGAAAATGCACATTTTAAGTGGAAGCTAAAACACGCTGTTTTCGTGCATGTCTCTTTAAACGCAAATAAGCTGCCCCCGCCCCCTTTTCCAGAATAAGACTGTGCCTTTACAGCTCAAAACTCAGATACTCTCCCTAAAGACATCTGTTTGGTTTTGATAAATAAGTATATTGTGTTCAAATCATGCGTTTTAAACAATATTACAACTAAAGATTTATTCCACGTCTTATTGCGCTTAAACTGTCAAATACACACAATTTTATGTTAAAAACACACAGAGTTACAAAAACAGTTGGTTATGTCTGTAAAGACAAACAGCTGGGAAAGAAATCACATGTTTATGTTAGATCTGTGTGGCAGCAGTGTAATATACAGTGTAAATAAATCAAGAAATCCACTGCTCTCTTGTCTCCTCTGAGGCTGGGACTCTAAATAGTGCTCTGTGCTCGAACTTTTGCCATGGCGTTAGAACTGGTACACCGTTGTTGCTTGCGAAAACTAAATGGCGAAGCCGTAGGTGGAAACTTGCAGATTAAGATGCTGTTATATTATAATAAGCAAAATCTGAGCAGCTTTTTTTTCACATGCTTGAAGAGAAAGGCTTTCCAAAACAAAATTACTGGGTGGTCCTTTTTCACGTTTTCTGGGTTGGTAGATATACCAGGGACCCGATTATAGCACTCAAACATGGAAAAAGTCAGATTTTTATGATATATCTCCTTTAATGAAAGTCTCTTCCAGTATAGTTTCAGTACTGACCACTCACCATGCAACCATATTACACTTTAACTAATGGCACTGTACATGCCTCATGTATCACTCAAGAGTGAATGACTCTTTCATATGTTTTGCAGGAGGAAGCATGTCTCCGCCATACTAAATATCCGTGGGATGACCCGACAAACAGAACGACAAGAGATCCTGAATATAGTGAAAGACATCGAGAACAGCGATAGCGTCACGCGGGTGTCTCGTGACAGGGCTCTCTTCGCCGAGGTGCCGGTGACGTCAGAAGTACACTGTCTAAATGTAGGCCTAAGCCGCGTCGCCCTCACTGCCTCGTCCCTCTTCTCCAGCATGCGGCGCCGACGCAGAAGGACTCCAACCAGGGAAAACCAGGATGACATGCTGTAATCCATCTCTAATGGATGCTCGTAGATCACTGGAGCAATGCTATTCAGCACAGCATTTGTTTTCGAAAATGTTTGCATATGCCTTGGTCATATGATAAGGACAAGTCTTACAGATGCTCAGGATTGCAGGATCTCTGAGAAAATGACACTACAGTTGGCATCACTACAACTGTTTTTGCACAACTAACATTGCAAAGGCTTGTGTGGAATACAGTGGCACCAAAAATATTTTGGCACTTTTTGAAAATGTTTGAATGTCTTTGCATTATATAACAAAATATCAAACCAAGTGGCCTTTATTATAGTAAAATAACATTGTAAAAGCACACTTTTCAAGAAAAACATTTTACAAATGAAGTTTGTACGGTTTTAAATGATTAATAACATTTTGATGTTGTAAAATGTTAGTGATACATGTTCATAAACACTGTGAGTCAAAAGTTTTTGAACAGTAAGGTTTTTAGTGTTCTCTTGTCTTGTCTGAAGCTACAAATTGTCAAATATTAACAAACTGCCTTCTATTTGAATGTATTTTAAATGTAATTTATTCCTGTGATCAAAGGTAAATTTTCTTTGGTGTCACATGATCCTTTGATCAAAAGTGATAAAGACATTTATAATGTTACAAAAGATTTCTATTTCAGATAAATGCTGTTCTTCTGAACTTTCTATTCACACTGAAGACTGGAATAATGATGCTGAAAATTTAGCTTTGAAATCACAGGAATAAATTACATTTGAAAATATATTCAAACAGAAAACCATTATTTTAAATAGTAAAAATGTTTTAAAATTTTACTTTTTTTGTACTTTGGATCAAATGAATACAGGCTTGGTGAGCAGCATAAAAAAATCTTACTGTTCAAAAACTTTTGACTGGTAGTGTATATGACAAAAAATCATCTTGGGACCAAAAACAGCTCTGAGAAAAGGTCTAGCTTCATTTAATTCCTAATACCATGAAACTCATACATCCTGTGTATCTTAAATGTCCAAACAATCTTTGGAGCCACTATATTTTCTTTTTTTTTTTTCTGGAACTTGATGTATGTTATTGTCTGAATATATAGTGCAACCATCTCTTTTAGGATCTTAAATCGCAGGGGTCCGAGTGCGTATTGTAAAAATATATAACTACTGATCAAAACACTGCTCGGTTTTGGGAATTACTATTGTTATTATTATTTTTCCAAATCATACCATTTACCATCTAGACTTGTAATTGTGTTTTTGTTTTGTTTTAGTTGCACATGACTGAAGACTGATTTTAAGGTACTATGCAATTGCAGTTATCTTTAATCTTTGATTATTTGTATCATATTTAAATGGATAATTTTGTGGTCCAGTCATCGATTATCTTGTCACAAAAGATGTGTTTTGCTTGAGATCACTCAGATTTACCTGTGAACGTAATCAAGAGGGACTATTTATGTATCGCAAGACTTATTTATTGCACCAGTAATTTCATTCATCTGTAATAAATACAAAAACAACAACAATGGAAACCAACAAATTAGTGAAAATTCATGATTAATTGTATCACTTTAGAACAGGGGTCACCACACTCGGTCCTGGAGGGCCGGTGTCCCTACAGAGTTTAGCTCCAACCCTAATCAAACACACCTGAACCAGCTAATCAAGGTCTTAATAGGTATACTTGAAACTTCCAGGCAGCTGTGTTGAGGCAAGTTGGAGCTAAACTCTGCAGGACACCGGCCCTCCAGGATCAAGTTTGGTGACCCTTGCTTTAGAGGCATTGAAGCTTTTGGTTTGTTTACCTAAAATACTGATGGACAGAGTTTTCAAACATTTATGGATTCTGCTTTTACTGTGCCACTGAGTTTGTCTTCTAAGAATATCAGTTTCATCCTGTTTGTCTTTTCAGCATGTGTTTGATGAGTATATGTTGCTGTTTGAGCGCCATAGAAAAGAAATCAACATTTCAGTAAACTTTAGGGTACTCTGCATGACTTAAGACTTTGACTGATATTTTGGTTATAGAAAGAAAAAAATATGCTATTTTACAGTGTACATATATTAAATCACATCTTAATAAAAGACAGAGGATCAGATGTTTCAGCTGTGCGTGTTTTTGGTCGCCGCTGTCCTTGGTGCTGAGCGCTAGTCCAAACCCAAGCAAAGACGCGTGCGCAAATGCTACAGACACACGATATATTATATATAACACTGTAACAGTGAAAACTAAAGTAATCAATCATATTTTTAGAAAATGGTATGTCTTTGTTATGTTTTGTTGTAAAACTGCAGTTGCGCTTTGTTTACAAAGCTTGAAGCTAGAAGGCAATCACCGATTTCATTGTAACAGCTTGTAGTCCAACTAGGTTTATTTTAAAGTCAATTTCTGTGTAGCTATATAGTAGTGGCGATTTCTTTAAGACTGCAAGGGAAGCTCAGCTTCCCCTATAATGTCACAAAATTAATGGTCAAATTATGTACTATTGTATTAACATTTTATTGACTAAAAATGCGTTAGAAAACGTTCATCTCTCATTAGAGTTCGTTCAGAATCAGTTAGATATAGCAGGTCGGCTGACTTGATTTTCTTCTCATACATTCCCGTAGCGTCACAGTGCATTTCCCCGTTGAAGCCCAGCGTCCATTGACTTCAATGCGGCTGCTCTGAACGGTTTTTTTTTCAGTGCTTTGAAACTAGACGGTCATTGGATAAACGCTGCGATTATGTCCCGCCCACGGACGCTCAGCGTCTCTGGGGGTGAATGAGGAGTGGGCTGGCCTGGACTCCGAGCTTCTGCGTGATGATTGGAGGGTCTGTCGAAAGATTGCATCTCCTTTTGACTGACAGCGATTTTGTATTATAAGGAATCGCTGAAGCTATTCGCGCTTAGTCCCATCACGGATTTCTCAAATTCAGACGAAATAAAAACTGCTGCAACCTATTTCTTTATATTTGCTTGGCGAAATTGCTTGATTTTCATCATACATTTCACACAATTATACAACACATTCCTTGTTTCACTTTTACAGAGTTTAATATTTTTTTTAGATCGAAAATGAGCTTCCTCTATTTGACAGACCAGTAGCCGCCACTGCTATATACGTTTTATATGAGTATTGCCATCGACTAAGCTATTAATGTTTATTAACATTAAACAGCCTACAATCGTAACAACTACTGATCAAAATTCATGAGGAAAGTTTTTAACCTTTTTTTTTTGAGAAAACAACAATCGTTATTCCACTTTAGCGTTCATCTGAGCAGCTTGCAATAATCTATAGGCCTGATTCTGATGAATGCATGTCCTGTAATAAAATGCCAAAAAGACAGAGAGCGACAAGCCCGACACGCCTCATAACATAATAACCACGCCCACCGGGCAATCCACTGGAGGGAAATTTAACGGCGACAGTAAACATTCATTATTTTTAACCATGTCAAATGATTATTTCACCACCCTGAAAGGAGGAGATTTATTAATAAACACATTTTTTATTGGTCTATGTCAGTGCACTTTTTCCTTTCCTTCCTTTTGTTGGAGAAATGATCCAACTGAATGGCTCAACGTTAAATAACCAAACATCTACAGCTATTTGTGTTCTTAAACACTGTTTTTTTGGGTCGACAGCTTATAAAAACGTAGTTTTGTGTTTTTTCGCTTGTTTACTGTACACCTTGTCACATAGCAGCTTTTAGACATTGTTCAGATTTTTGTTATAAGTCAGAAATGACAAGGAGTCCGCTTCCCGCAATACAAAGTCAATGGAGAGCGTTGGATTGTTTTCCCCCGGTGTGGGCGTGGCCTAAATGCGCTCTGTCTCTATACTGAGACATATAAACTGAGCTTCTGACGATTATGTCGACCTGTGGAGCAGATTCATCCATTAACTTTCTTGTTTCAAATCGATTTTCGTTTCAGTAGGCCTAATTAAAAAAGATTTTAAATATTTAATACTGGTGGTCACTTTGTACCACGTGACCCTAAAATTAAACTTAAGTTTTTGTAATATTAAATTTACGTTTTCAGTTTTAATGGCTTGTGTTTTTGACAGCAACGCTATGCATTTTGCAAACAACCTACGTTCCTTTTCTCTCACTCAGTCATAAATTCATATGTTTGTTAGGCAACAACTGTTTATAAATTGCTAAGTTTATTAATTTGGATGTGATTATATCCATATGTATATATTACATTATGTTTTTAAAGAAGTCTCTTCTGCTCACCAAGCCTGTATTTATTTGACCCAAAATACAGGAAAAGCAGTAATAAATTAAATAAAATTAAAATAACCGCTTTCTATTTGAAGATATTTTAAAATGTAATTTATTCATGTGATCAAAGCTACATTTGCAGTATTATTAATCCAGTCTTCAGTGTCACATGATCCTTCAGAAATCATTCTAATATGCTGATTTACTGTTCAAGATGTATTATTTATTATTATTATTATTATTATTATTATTACCAATATATATATATTTTTTATAATATTTTTTTATTTAAAGTTTTAGAAGTTTAACAAACACATATGCAATTGCAAATGCAAATACAAATGCAAATAATAATAATAATAATAATAAATAAATACATATTTACACCCAGACACAAAAAACTGGACAGCCTCAGTTAACAAATATATGCAACAGAATTATTTAAAAATATATATAAACATAAATGACAATATCCACAATTGGTTTATAAATACAATGGTACAGAAATATATAAAAAACAGAATACAAAAATTAAATTTCCAAGAATCTCAAGAAAGGTCCCCATGTGGCTTCAATTTTTTTCAAACCAAAACATAACTGTTCCATCTGAATAATTTAGAGCATCTCATTCATTATTATCAATATTTAAAACAGCTGAGTAATTTTTTTTAGGATTCTTTGATAAAAGATTCCAAAGATCAGCATTTACCTGAAATAAAAAGCTTTTGTAACATTATACATTCCACCATTAAAAAGCTTGCCGTCAGTATATATTTTTTTATTTTGTATTTCTATTTATTGATTTATTTATTATTTGAGAGGGGGGGGGGGGTTATAGAAATTAATACTTTTATTTAGCAAGGATGCTTAAAATTGATCAAAAGTGATGATAAAGACATTTATGATGTTACAAAAGATTTCGAATTTAGATAAATGCTGTTCTTTTGAACTTTCTATCCATCTGTTTTCAACATAATAATAATATTACATGTTTTTTAAACAGCAAATCAGAATATTAGAATGATTTCTGAAGGATCGTGTGACTGGAGTAACGACGCTAAAAATGCAGCTTTAAAATCACAGGAATAAATTATATTTCAAAATACAAAACAGTTATTTTAAATGGTGAAAATATTATGTTTTTGCTGTGCTTCGGATCAAATAAACGCAGGCTTGGTAAGCAGAAGAGACAAAAAATCTTACTGTTCAAAAACTTTTGACTAGTTTAAACGTGCATCAAATTTACTTGTCTCTAATGTAGTGTGCATCTGATGTAGTTGTCTTCTCATTGTACACTAGATGGCGCGCTTCTCACACACAAAATAAATCACTGACCTCACACATGTACTTTAATTGACCTATTCAGCGTCTATATTTAGCTTACTATGTGATTAATAGCCGACCGTGTCATAGATTCACTTTCTTTTTACTGTAACTCACGACATGTCCCAAGTATTTATGAGAAAGAAGGTTGTCAAGGTGTTGCTGAACCTATTTGAACACAAAAGAACTCCTTAGCATGTCAAATACACAGCAGGGGTGAACGTGGGAAAGAGTCGACTTAATGACTCATAATGGAGGTGAAAATACACTCCGTAAAAGAATAAAACACTTCAATGATTACTCACATTTAGGCAAAATGTAAGTTGTTTCATTTCAAGCATGAGTTTTTGACTTTACATAGTTGCTGTTATTTTAATGTCAGTGTCGTCATACGTCCCTGCCCAGCTTTTCTCACGAATGATTCAGAAAGATTAGTTTCCATGCTCACAATAAACACAGCTCACCAATCAAATATTTGAAGGCAGATGAGAAGCTGGTATAGCAAGTGGGACTGGAATGAATCAGCTTCCAAGATTTTGTCAACATAATGGAAAAGAACAAATATTTATACAAATAGTTATATAAATCTAGTTACATAAATTAAACTTAATTAACATTAACAAAAATATTAAGGTTGACATAGAGAAAGGAAATTAGTGACTACAACCTAATTTTCATTTTTTTTTTAAATTCTTGTCAGATTTACCATGTAGTTGTAACATATTACACATATATATGATATCATTGTAGATTTTGATACAATAATGATAATAATAATAATGATAAATAATTGTTGCTAAAAAATAATAATAATAATATAATGATAAATATTGTTCGTTTTTTAGGTGGAAGGGACATTTTATCAATTTATTTAATTATTTATTTATATCGTATTATAAAGTATTTATATGTTTATAAAATATCATTTATAAAGACCCATATATACCAGTAAAATTCAATTATTATAAATATGTTTAAAATATTCTGTGTAAAATATTTACTTTCTGGTATTTATTATTTATTCTGTTGTTTATCTATTGTTACTTTATATCTTTATTTATTTAATATAAAAGCTGTATATTTTTTTATTAGAATAATTAAATTGTGTAAATTTTGTCCCATTATTAAGAGTAGTTAGACAAGCATTTTTGTATATTTATTAGTTTTTTTGTTTGTTTTTAGATTGATTGATTTATGTATTTATGAAATATTGTATTTAATTATTTATTTATAAATAAAATCTCAATAAAGATCCATATATATTGGTAAAAATACAATTATTATAAATATATATAAAATATTATGTGTAAAATATGTACTTTGTTTTATTTATTTACTTTATTTTTAACTGCTATTAATTAATTTTATTTGTATGATAAAGTATGTATTTATTTATAAAATATAATTTATAAACACCAACATAATATATAATTATTATAAATATGTATAAAATATTATGTGTAAAATATTTACTTTCTGTTATTTATCTTTATTTATTTATTTAATATAAAAAATATATATT